>NC_060269.1:49074286-49343813 GCF_021613505.1 Equus quagga | reverse complement strand
TGTGGGACGCTGCCTCAGCGTGGTTTGATGAGCAGTGCCATGTCCGCGCCCAGGATTCGAACCAACAAAACACTGGGCCGCCTGCAGCAGAGCACGGGAACTTAACCACTTGGCCACGGGGCCAGCCCCCACAGATTCTTTTTAAACCAATGAAGGACATTAGTCCCAATTCTTCATTTGGTGGATAGGGTAAGTGGAAACCAGAGAGATTAAGTGATTTACTGAAGATTATATAGTTTCTTAGTGATAAAACCAAGATTTCATATAAATTCTGACTCCACAGCACATGCTGCAACAACCTGCCTTTTTTCATACTAATAAATTTATCAAATGGAAGATAATAACTGTAATGCTTCCAGTAATTCTGATACTCAAATCCAATAGCTACAATACCTAATTCTCAGCATTAATGTACCTGATAAATGAAAGAAGATGTGAGAAGGTTTAGCAAATGGTTATGAATATTCTTACCTGTTTGAGTCTGGAGACTGCTCTGGCTCCTCTTTAAAGAATATTTTTCCAAAAAAAATGACTTGAATATTTAGGTCTGTCAAATAAGTAAGAGTGTCATCTGCATACTTCTAGATCAACATTGACAAATACTGATTCAGATGTCCTCATTTTTACTTTTCCTTACTAATCTCCAAAAACTCTTATCATTACAAAATATCATGTTTGTAAAATGTTACAGTTTCCAAGATTGCAGCTTTTTGTACATCAGCTATATTTTTGGTAGGTGCTTATTCACCACCCTAATATTATAAGTAAGATTTCTCCAAATCATAACATAAGATGGATTTTGCCCTTTCCATGCCCACTGGGTATTGATTCGTGTGCACTTTAGTTTCATATAATTGCCCTTTCTTGTTTCAGAATTCATCTTATCCATTAATACTAAAGTTCCTTATTAATGTATTTATATCTGATTTCTTACTCAACAGATATTTGTCATGATCCAGTTAAAATCAGGGCCCTGCACCAGATCCTTTTGGAAACAAAAAGATGAATACTAAGCTATGGTTCCTATCTAGTTCTAAGGAGACCATTTCTTGAAGTAAATTTGTAGTTAAAGAAATCACTAAACTTTGAAATGTTAAAGTCAATTTCTTCTAAACAAAAGATACATGCATAAACAACATGTATTACAAGCAAATAGGGGAGGTAGATTATGTATAAAAATAGTTACAATCTTTAAATTTGATAAGTGGTATACGTACAGTATAAACTAAGTAACATGAAGGCAGAAATCAGCGAGAAATTAATTTTTTCTTTGGGGACATGGATGGGATTGTCAGGATGAGCAATCAAGTTCTGAGGGGAATTGTGTGTTTTATTTGCAGAGCTGTTGAGTTAAAGTTTTCAATATAAAGTCCAGGTGGAACTGTCTTGTGAATACTCAAAATTACGTTATGAAACCCAGGTCAGAAGTAGAAGTCAAAGATAAAGTTTCAGATAGTTGTTGCACAAACAATAATGGATGTGATATCAGACGTGGCTTCCATTGTAGATACTGAAAAATCAAAGATGTTACTTTACAATTCTAACATTTTGAAAGATGTAATTATTTTAGTTTTGAAGACTATTTTTCCATCATTTTTAAATTATGTTACTCTATGCTTGATTCAGAAGGGATCGTCTACAAAGCTAAAGACTTAAGGGTCTAGTTGTGTCTTAACCATACAGAGCTGTCTCAGGGTCTTGCTGGTACGTGTGATTGTTCATAAGACAGTAACACCCATGGAAAATTGGCGAAGTGATTGTGCTGAGTATTCTGCTCTCTGAGATGGTGTAGTGGGGAACTAAAAGCACAGACATTAGAGTCAAAGTCTGGGTCCAAATCCTAGATCCAGCAACTTATGTTTTCTAGAGCTTTGGACAAGTCATTTAACTCTCTGAGCCTTAGCTTCTCATCTGTAACATGTGGATAATAATATCAACCTCAAATTTGGTGTGAAGATTAAATTTATACTGTAGTAAGTAATGAGTATTATGAGAGTTGCCCTTAACATTATCATTATCACTATTACCTAGTGGCAAATTTATTATTATTACCAAAATGGCAATGGAATTATTAGTATTTCAAAATGATGTTATTTGAGCCTTGTAAGTTATAGCTATGGTAACCAAATATTGGCCAGTTGTCAAATTCTGATGGATCCACATTAATAAGAAAATAGAAAACCCAAAATAATGACAAAAATCCTAAATTTCAGGAAAATGTATGGATACAATTTAGAGAATTTATGGTTAAATTCCTAAAGCCCTTCATTTGGAAGTTTGTAAGATTAATTTATGCTAAGCAAAAGATGTAACTATAAAACACACTTTTTGCTATGTCTAATTTTTTTGCAAGGCCAAGTCATTTGTAAAGATGTACTATTTCCCTCTTTTGGATCTTATAATTTAAGTTCCTGATAATTAAATTTCTTCTCAATTTATTATGATGACTGTAAGAGCCACACATACGTACATTTATCCCACACTAAGTCTGAAGTCAAAATTAGGGTAGGCTAAGCTGCAATAACAAACAGACCCTTAAAATTCAGTGGTTTAAAGAATAAGAAGATGATTACTTTGCTCTATAAAAGTACAAGGCAGGTATCTAAGTCAGCAGAATAGCTTTCTTTTATGTAATTATTTATTGACCAGGTTGACAGCCTCTCTGTTATATTTGATATGTTGCATCCAAGCTCACTGAGGGAATTGTCATCCTAATCAGTCAGCAGGGGAAAGGACCATGGAGGAACACATGTGGTAGACTTTATGAGTCATCTCTGCACGTGAAACATGTGACCATTGGGTAAAATCCAGGTCACATAGCCAAACCCGACTGCGGGGAAATGGAGTTTTGTTCTGTGCCAAGAAGGAAGAGGACAATAGATTTTAATGAAATCTCTGCTCCATTTGTCAATGTTAAGACAAATACACTTAGTTAAAATGGTTTCTGTATTCACTAGTTACTTTTGGGAGATTTGGCAGAGGTATACAACTTGCTCTGTTTCAGTTTCCTGGACATGTCATCTGATAAAAAATGAGACGATATGTCCTAAAACTTGATGTCAGACCACTGGTAAATGTTAACAAGAATAGGGACAAAAAGGGACACATGTCTATTAGTTTGAAAATTGACCCCTAAGTGAAACCATTAATCCATGGCAATTTCATGTTCTCCTAGGTCACCATGGTAATGGAAATGAATCAGCTTTTCATGAGACGAAATCTGTACTTCAAATATATCATTCGTATTGGCAATAATTTTCTTTAGTTTTCATGTTTGTTTTTACAAAATGAGTGTTCTAATTTTAACCCTTTATCTGCAGTGTTGGCACTGTGTTTTCAGTGAATGGTGTTGCAATTATATACAATGGGGAGTGAATCAGGTCATTTCAGTGTTTACACTTGTGTTTGCCGAAAATTCATATAAAAGATCCTCCTCCTCTTGTTTTTCCTAGACCCAGAAGCAAAATAAATTAATACATGAAAGAAAAATATGAATTAATTTAGGCCAAAATATTCTATCTAATTCAGTAGCCCTGGGGTTTGGACCTTGAATGCCACAGAAAATGACAATTTGTTTTCTATTTTCACATGAAGTTTTGGCTAAAAGCTCTGATAGTTTATCAGTTTGCTTTCTTGCTCCTCTCTAAATTCTGTCTGAGACTATACTTTCTTCTAAATCAGTTTTGCATGGTTAGTACCCATTCAAACTAGCAATCACCTAATATCTATTAAGAAACTATTATGTATAATGTTCAGTATAAATAGATCCTTTATGGGTTACAAACAAATACAAGACCAAACAAGATTCCTGTTCTGAAGGGACTTAGAATCTATGGGGGAGTATAGACCACAAAAAGTAATTAAAAATAAATTACTAAGTGAAAAGAGAGAAATTGCTCGTCAGATGTTGTTTTAAAAAGGGAAAGGTCACTGAAATATATGATAAAAGACAAAGACTTTGAATTTACCTTGATGTCATTCTTGCCAATGGCATGTAAAATGGCCTTTTGTTGTGTACATTCCATTACTTACTAAATGATTCACCTCGGTCACCCTCCACGTGTATGTATTTAGCGTAACACCAAACAGCAATGAACAAGACATACTTCTTGACCCTTATAGTCTGGTGAGGAGATAAACAGTAAGTAGGCAGTTACAATAAAATGTGACAAGTGTTATGATTTGAAAATTGTAGCATATGATAAGGAGGGTTATCAAATTTGCAGGAGTAAGGGAAAGCTACACGGAGAAAGTGAATTTACTGAGATCTAAAATATATTTATGTCCCACTACAACTAAAGTAGATCTGATTTGGATAAACTCCATTTTGTGTTCCCCTTTATAAAAAGATGCCTGATTATGCCAAAGAAAGTTTATTTTAGAGAGTTTGTAATGTTTTGGGAAAGAGTTCCAAATGCATCAAACAGCCCTCATGAGAATTCCTTCTAACGACGTCCAGTAAACTTGCCAACAGGAAAATACGCTTCAGATTACAATAGATATCACAGAACCCAAACAAAACAGGTACATTTTAAGCAGAAGTTTTACATGAGAGAGAGGTGCTAAGGAACTCTCTAGAATTTACCAATAAATAGTATACTACTTTGTAAGACAATATAAGGGGCACAAGGAAAACCATTGCTATTTATTTAGTGATAAAATGTCTATAGAGGATAAAGGAGGCATATCGGAATAACTGGCCCAAGGTAACTCTACAGTGACATCACATTCTTTCTTTTTTATAAGTAACAATATGAAAATATATTGTCTGACCTTTACCAATACATTTCATGCTTAATGAATTAATTAGTTATACATAAGCCTTTTCTCTGTGTTAAAACTTCAGTGACAGTAGAGATTCCAGGACCCCAATAGTATCTATTTTACACATGCAATCCATTTATTTAATTTTCTAATTTCTCTAACCTCGGCCTGTGGATAAAGAGCTGATTTTGAGGGGTATATTTATGTGTGTGTGCACACATGCCTATCAGGTCTAGAGTTGGGGGTAGACTGGGCAGGAGTACAAGGTGATACGATTGAAATATATGCAGGATTCTATGAGCCAAAGTAAAAAATTTGATTCATTGCAGTGCTCTTCACCATGGCCAAGATTTGGAAACAACTTAAGTATCCATTGCCAGATGAAGGATAAAGAAAATGTGGTGCACACATACAATGGAATACTATTCAGCCTTTAAAAGGAAGGAAATCCTGCAATATGTGAAACATGGGTGAACCTTGAGGACACTATGTTAAATGAAATAAGACAGTTACAAAAGGACAAATACTGCATGATTCCAGTTATGTGAGGTGTCTAAATAATCAGACTCATAGGAGCTAAGAACAGTATGGTGGTTTCCAGGAGCTGGGGGTCAAGAGGAAATGGGGAGTTTCTAATCAATGTGTATAATATTTCAGTGATGCAAAATGAGTAAGTTCTAGAGATCCGATGTGCAACATTGTGCCTATAGTTAAAAATCTGTTAGGACAGTTAAAAATCTGTTAGGAGGAGTGACCTCATGTTAACTCTTCTTACCAAATTAAAAAATTTGAATTTTAATCTAAGTATGATGGGACTGGAGGGTTTTAAGCAGAGGAGTGACATGATCTGATTTAGATTTTTAAAAGGTCACCATGACTTCAGTGCACAGTGTACGTTAGAGGACAAAAGTGGCAGCAGCGTGACCAGTTAGGACACACTTACAGAATTCCTCATGAGACGTGATGCAGATGCCACGGACTTGGGTGTGATCCATGGAGACAGAATGAAGCAGATGGATTCATGTGTCTCCTGAAGATGACCGCATTATTCAGGCAAAAAGTGGTAAAGTAAAGCAGCATCTCTTTCTACAAGGAATAGATTATTTTAAAGTCATATTTTAATCAAGTAACCATTTTCTGTTGAAGTGTCCAGTGATTTCTTAAGTGCTAGAGGATATAAGCAGTGCACGTTTTTGTTCATGCCAAGAAGCATGGTCCTAAGTAATTAAAACAGCATTTCAGGCATCTAAAAATAAACCCAGTGATATTCTGTGATATGGACCATTCGTGCTCGGCTATACCGGGTTCTCTGCTTCTGAAGCACACAGGTGGAAACCATTTCCTGGTCTCTTCAGTTAGTTGGGTCACGTGACTAACTCTGGCCTGCAAAAACTGACAGAAACTAACGTGAATTATTTTTGAGCTGAGCATTTAAATGTAGTCTTCTAGCTTTGCCTTCTCTCTTTTTGGTTGGCATGTGTTAAGATATCAGTCATCACGAGATGGAAGTAGACTGGGTCCCTCAAAGTCTTAACATAAGACTGAAAAATAAATGTTAGTTGTTTTAAGCTGCTGAGATTTAAGATTAACTGGCTACTGCATCATAGCTAAATATTAGTTACATTGACTAATACATATAGTCAGAAAAATATAAATATTATATAAAAATAATACCACATATTAACTTTCCAGGGTAAAAATTTGCAGTAGGATTATTTCAACATTTGTTTCGTGCCTACTGTGAAACAGAACCTCCATTTACGTAAAGATATATCCACAACAAATTTTGAGTTAGGTGTCACTAATCTCATTTTTTTAATAGATGAGAAACCTGTGGTTTAGGGAGGTGCTGACTGTCTCATGTTTATACAGCTAAAAAGGGCCAAAATCAAGTTTGGGAGCCAGGTCCGCTGTCCTAGCGTACTCCAGTTAGCTGTCATGTTCTGAGAACACAAGCAATAGACTCCATCTATCCTTTATTACTTCTAAGATTTTTCAGACAGGCAAATTTGTATCCAATTTCTTCCCCATAAGAGACTCTGAATTAACGTGTTACTGATTTTGATAATCCTTTATCTGAGAATTCAGATCCTCTTTTGCAGAAGCATTTTGATTTCATAGCTTATTTTATCGCCAATATTTTTCCAGGATTAGGAATTTTTATCATTCTTTGTGCAGTAGTTACTAAAGTCATTTTTTGCCTACCACAAGGTTTTGTTCCTTGAGATTCCAATATTTTGTGAATCTTTCTCCCCAGTTGCCTCTCTGAACTTCTTCCAGCATTAACAATATATAACACAGAGCTGCAGGATGTTTCCTTCGTGGTTTTTCAGCACTCACTGTCCATCTCATGAAGCAGACAGTAGGGCTACATAACACTTTTAAAAGAGAGTCAGTTTTAATGAGGCAAAATTGACATAAAATAAGCTGTACATATTTAAAATGTACAATTTGGTAAGTTTTGATGTATATATATATACACCCGTGAGACCATCACCACAATGAAAAGAATGAATATATGGGGGGAGGAGGAAATGGGGAGATTTTGGTTAAAGGGTACAAAGTTTCAGTTACGCAAGATGAATAAGTTCTGGAGATCTAATATATAGCAGTGTGACCATAATTAACAATACTGCATTATGCCCTTAAGATTTACTAAGAGGGTAGATCTTAGGTGTTCTCACCACAAAAAAAAAAGAAAAAGAAAATGGTAACTATGTGAGGTCATGGATATGTTAATTATCCTGTTTTTGGTGAATATTTCTTTTTTTTATTTTTTATTTTTTTAACTGCAGCAACATTGAATTATAACATTAGATAGCTTTCAGATGTACATCATAATAAATATATTTCAAATTCTGTGTAGATTACATCATGTTCACCACCCAAAAACTAATTACAGTCCATCCCCTCACATGTGAGCCCAATCACCCCTTTTGCCCTCCCCCACTTCCCCTATGGTAGCCACCAATCCAATCTCCGTTGCAATGTGTTTGTTTATCATTGTTTTTATCTTTTCCTTATGAGTGAGATCATATGGTATTTGACTTTCTCCCTCTGACTTATTTCACTTAGCATAATACCCTCAAGGTCCATCCGTGATGTCATCACAAATGGCCGGATTTCATCATTTCTTATGGCTAAGAAGTATTCCGTTGTGTATAAATACCATGTCTTCTTTATCCATTCGTCCCTTGATGGGCACCTAGGTTGCTTCCAAGTCTTGACTATTGTGAATAATGCTGCGATGAACACAGGGGTGCATGTGTCTTTATGCCATTGAGTTTTCAAGTTCTTTGGATAAATACCCAGCCGTGGGGTAGCTGGATCATATGGTAGATCTATTCTTAAATTTCTGAAGATACTCCATACTGCTTTCCATAGTGGCTGCACCAGTTTGCACTCCCACCAGCAGTGTACAAGAGTTCCCACCTCTCCACATCTTCTCCAACATTTGTTGTTTCCTGTCTTGTTAATTATAGCCATTCTGACGGGAGTGAGGTGATACCTCATTGTAGTTTTGATTTGCATTTCCCTGATAGCTAATGACATTGAACATCTTTTCATGTGTCTACTGGCCATCCATATATCTTCTTTGGCGAAATCTCTGTTCAGATCCTTTGCCCAGTTTTTAATTGGATTGTTGGATTTTTGTTGTTGAGCTGTATGAGTTCTTTGTATATTTTGGATATTAACCCCTTATCTGATATATGGTTTCCAAATATCTTCTCCCAATTGGTAGGTTGTCTTTTTTGCTTTGTTGATGGTTTCCTTTGCTGTGCAGAAGCTTTTTAGTTTGATGTAGTCCCATTTGTTCATTTTTCTTTTGTTTCCCTTGCCCAGTCAGATATGGTACTTGAAAATATGCTGCTAAGACTGATGTCAAAGAGTGTACTGACTATGTTTTCTTCTAGAAGTCTCATGGTTTTGGGTCTTACGTTCAAGTCTTTAATCCATTTTGAGTTATTTTTGTGCATGGTGTAAGATAATGGTCTACTTTCATTCTTTTGCATGTGGCTGTCCAGTTTTCCCAACACCATTTATTGAATAGACTCTCCTTTCACCATCGTATGTTCTTGGCTCCCTTATCGAATATTAGCTGTCCATAAAAGTGTGGGTTTATTTCTGGGCTCTGGATTCTGTTCCATTGATCTGTGTGTCTGTTTTTGTGCCTGTACCATGCTGTTTTGGTTACTATGGCTTTGTAGTATATTTTGAAATCAGGGAGTGTAATGCCTCCAGCTTGGTTCTTTTTTCTCAGGAATCCTTTGGCTATTCAGGGTCTTTTGTCGTTCCATATAAATTTTAAGATTTCTGTGAAATCCTAATCCTTCTATTTCTTTGAAAAATATCATTGGAATTTTGATAGGAATTGCACTGAATCTGTAGCTTGCTTTGGGTAGTATGGATATTTTAACTATATTAATTCTTCCAATCCATGAGCACAGAACATTTTTCCACTTATTTGTGTCTTCTTCAATTTCTTTCATTAATGTCTTGTAGAAAATGGTAACTATGTGAGGTCATGGATATGTTAATTATCCTGACTTTGGTGATTCTTTCACAGTATAAACATGTATCAAAACATCAAGTTGTATACCTTAAAATACATACAATTTCTATTTGTCATTTATATCTCAATAAAGATGGAAAATAAATATGCAAAAAGAAAAAAATGTATCCATCAGCAGAAAAAACTTTCCTGTGTCCCTTTGTAATTCCCTCTCCTGGTTGCTCCCCAATAGTCAATCAAAAACTGATCTGTTTTATGTTACTATAAATTTGTTTTCATTTTCCAGAGTTTTATAGATGGAATCATACAGTATATAAATATATTTTTTGTCTTCCTTCTTTCATTTAGTATCATTAATTTGATATTCATCCACGCTATTATGTATATCAATAACAAATGCTTTTTATTGCTGGATAGTATTCCATTTCATGGATATACCACAATTTGTTTAACCATTTATCAGCTGATGGATATTTGGGTTGTTTCCAGCTTTTGGCTATTAGAACTAAAAATGCTATAAATACATATGTACAAGTATTTATACAGACATATTTTCTTTTTCTCCTAAATAGGTACTTACAGTGAAATGGCTAGGTTATATGGTAGGTTTATGTTTAAATTTTTAAGAAGCTGCCAAACTGTTTTCTAAAGTGTTTACACTATTTTGCATTCCTACCAATAGTGTGTGACAGCTCCACTTCCTCCAAATTCTCACCAACACTTGGAATGATCAGTTGTTTTAATGTTAGCCATTTTAATAAGTGGGCAGTGATATCCCACTGGAGTTTTTCATTGCCTTAATGCTAATGATGTTTAACATTTTTTTGTGCTTATTTGCCATCTGTATATCTTTGACGAAATGTCTATTCAGATCTTTTGCCCACTTTTAAATTGGGTCCTTTGTTTTCTCATTATTGACTTTCAGAGTTCTTCACATACTCTAGATACATACACTTGGATATATGCTTTGCAAAAGATTATTTTCCAGTCTGCAGCTTTTCATTGCATTTTCTTAACAGTATATTTTTTTTGAGGAAGATTAGCCCTGAGCTAACATCTGCTGCCAATCCTCCTCTTTTTGCTGAGGAAGATTGGCCCTGCCTAATATCCGTGCCCATCTTCCTCTATTTTATATGTGGGACACCTGCCACAGGATGGCTTGATAAGCAGTACATAGGTCCGCACCTGGAGCCAAACCATCAAACCCCAGACTGCCAAAGTGGAATGTGGGAACCCAACTGCTCTGCCAACAAACCAGCCCCCCAACAGTGTTTTTTTGTTTTTGAGGAAGATTCACCCTGAGCTAACATCTGTTGCCAATCTTCCTCTTTTTTATTTTGCTTGAAGAAGATTACCCCTGAGCTAACAACTGTGACAATCTTCCTCTACTTTATATGTGAGTCACCGCCACAGCACGGCTGACATGTGGTGTAGATCCATTCCCAGGATCTGAACCTGTGAACTCAGGCCACTGAAGCAGAGTATGCCAAACTTAACCACTACACCACAGGGCCTGCCCCTTAACAGTGTCTTTTGAAGAACAGAAGTTTTAAAACTTGATAAAGCCCAATTTATTAATTTGTTCTTTTATGGATTGTACTTTTGGTGTTGTATCTAAAATATATTTGCTTAACTCATGATCACAGAGATTTTATTCTAAAAGTCTTAGAACTTCAGATGTTACATTTAGGTTTATGATCTATTTTCAATTATAAATATGCCCTTTTCACGTTTAAAATTATCAACCATTCAAAGACACAATTATTTTGAAACTCTTTACAGATGTTACATAATATCTGTCTTAATCAAGTTTCCCACAGAACAGATGACAATTAGTGTGTAGCAGGTTTATTGGGAAGTGCTCTCAGAAACAAAACCTGTGTGTGAGTGAGTGGTGACAGGGGATGGGGCCAAGGACAAAGAAATTAAACTGCAGTGCATAAAGCTTTCAATAAATTCCATAGATAGGGATGGACCTTCAGATTTCTCGCCAATTGAGGAATGAAGGTGAGGACTTTGTTCCCAGCGTTACCCATCATTGAATGAGGGCTGTCCATGGGAAGGGGTACAAGCTTGGATAAGGCAAGGACAATTCCGGAGAAAGGACTCAGCCATGAGCCCTCAGCGGCTGGGGAATGAGTGAGTGGCTTGACCTAAAGTGGGGGTATCTGGGGGGAGCAAGGATCACACAGTCACTAGAATGTGAAGTTCTTTTGTTCCCAACGTAACAATGAAGAAAGTGAGCTAGACAGCTTGAGTAGGTTGCCTAGAGACATTCTTGCTTGTGATAGAGATGAGGGCAGAGCTCATTTTTGAAAGGTTTGTTGAGAAGAAACTTATAAGTTGAGAGAGGCTTTCAAATTAGTATAATGAAAATCCATCAAGTTAACTTTTTAAAATCACTCTTTGCTCCTAAACCAGTGATTTATGCTTGACTGAACCAATGTATTTTATTTTTTAAATGAAAATCTGTGCTACTGAAAATTATTAAGCTGTTTATTTTAGTGGGAAATATATGTTTATAGGCTTTTAAGAGAATCTTTATTTAAGCCTGTTTTTTTAGCCAAAGTGAGTGAGTTTGATGAAGGTTACAGACAGACTCTCAGGCTGACAGTGATGGCTTCTAGAAGGAAGAAATAAGTGAGCCAGACCCATATAAATAATGGCTAACTTGGTCCAGTTAATTAAGGATAGACTGGGGAAGCAAATTCCTATTAGTGAATATATGCAATGCTAATGGTTGAGCTTTAGAGACCCAATAAGCTACTTTCTGAGAGTAGATTTCAAAACTGGAAAGAACTGTGTCTTTTTCTGAGTTTAGCAAACATTCATGTTGAATTTACTGTTATTTAATTGGTTATAAGAATCAATTCTTATTTTCTGGTTTTTAAAATAATTTAAAAGTTACATTTCTCCTATGAAATTAATATTTGTATTATAATCTCAGAGACAAATTCTCAAAATTTAAGATGAATAAGAACAACTTGTGGTACTTTAGAAAGATGGATTTTTACGTCCTCCTCCATCCCACCCACTCTTCTCAGGATGTGGATTGGGACCCAGGAATATATATTTTTAAAATAATTATTTCCTGAAGGTTCTGAGGAAGACAATTGTAAATGAAGAAATACTGTCAAGAGAATGTTATGCTCAGATTTACAAACCAATCATTAACTATAAATAACTGTCAGCTTCTTAGAATTGAAATTAATAAATCTTGAAGCTTAGGTAAAACACTTAGCTTAAATCTTAAAAGTATACTGTAGAATTCCCTCAAACGTCAATGACTGTAATTACCAAATCTAGTGTTTTGGTTGCTACAAAATAGAATTAACATTTTTTTAAAAAGGAAATTCTTGGGGCCAGCCTGGTAGCATAGTGGTTAAGTTTGCATGCTCAGCTTTGGTGGCCTGGGGTTCACACGTTCAGATCCCAGGTGCAGACCTACACACTGCTCATCATGCCATACTGTGGTGGTGTCCCACAAACAAAATGGAGGAAGATTGGCATAGGTGTTAGCACAGTGACAATCTTCCTCAAGCAAAAAGAGGAAGATTGGCAACAGATGTTAGCTCAGGGCCAATCTTCCTCACCAAAAAAAGGAAATTCTTTCTTTGAAAAAATAATTGAGATATATATACACACATATCATATATATTATATGTACACAATGATAATCATCGCCCCCTCCTTATCCAGGTACTTTGCTCCTTCAGCTTCACCTCCAGACTGTACCGTAAGTTGGAGGAAATGTCACAGTGAGGGGCTGGCCCTGTGGCCGAGTGGTTAAGTTCGCATGCTCCACTTTGGCAGCCCAGGCTTTCGCTGGTTTGGATCCTGGGCACGGACATGGCACTGCTTGTCAGGCCATGTTGAGGCGGCGCCCCACACGCCACAACCAGAAGGACCCACAACTAAAATATACAACTATGTACTGGGGGTATTTGAGGAGAAAAAGAAGAAAAAAAAAAGAAATGTCACAGTGAGAACCCTACTTTCAGAGCATTGAAAAGTGATCTTATTCTTCGCTCTCTAATGCTGGTTCTCCAGCTCCCTGCTGATGGTAGTAAGTAAGATTGATCCTCTTGACTCCAGGTTACTGGTTTGATTTAGTAAGAAGAAGAGAACTGGAAAGATAAGGATTTCTATCAGCAGAATCAAATCTGAATGGCTGTGAGGAAACGTGCTTTGATTCTATGAAACTCTCCTCTGTTCCCATCTAGCAGCATTGCTACTCACTGTGCCTAGTTGACAGCAATCAATGTGCTAAAAAACTACTTTTCAACCCCAGCAGGGCCATTTTCATACTTAAGTCAAAGTCATTTTCATAGTACCCCATCCCTGTTTCATTAGGGAGAGTGCTGAACAAGCAAATGTAAGATTTGATAAAACATATTAGCATGCTTGAAGCTTTTCTTTATCTGTTAGGAAACAACGATTTATGTGTACTTTGGTATTTAGCAAGTGGCACAGAATGTTCTATCAGACTTGTTAACGAAAATAACGTAATGATGAAAATGATACAAATGACCAGATACACAGAGAGAGAAAGCAAATTATACAAATGGAAATTCCAAAAAGGAAAGGAGATATCAGAGAGCCTACTCAAGATGTAAACCCTCCAAAGTAGTATTTATAACTGAAGTAGAATGATGCCATACGACAGTGTCGAGATAAAAATGAGTCACTCTTTCTCTATAGAATGTGATCAGAAGGAGGATTACTTTACCATGTGGAATGGGAAATAGGTTTCTTCCTTTCAAAGGCTAAAACTCATAAAATTAGTTAACCAAGGATCCAGCTGCATGTAAAAAAAACTGCTACTAATGTTGATTAGGTTTTTAAAGAGAAATATTGAATATTAGCTTACTATTTATTTAAAACTATAGAACATAAATGTTTATCAGTGACGTAATAAAAATATCCTTAAATTTTTTACTGAGATGTACATGATGTTAAATAGGCTGCCTCATTTGATTTATTTTATCCACATTTGAAGATAGTCTGAGCTGACCCATACATAACAGAGAAAGAAGTGCTTCAGGCCAAGCTGGGAAAGAATGACTATAGAAAACTCTGGTGTTGAGACAAGGATCAAGCATGTGTACAAGGGATATTCACAACAGGAACTGCATTGACTGTGGCATTAAAGGAAATTTCCACAATAACACTGCTAAGAAATATTAAAGAAAAAATATAGCAAACTGGAAAAACTATGACCAAATAAAAGTAACTAAGTTATTTGAGCACTTTTTCATTCCAGGATTATTACTATGTAGCATAATAACATCATGATACTCACTTGCTAAATTTTATGGATTTTTTTATTAGATCACAATGTGAAAGTATCCATCTATATTCATTTTTCATAATTTAGTGCTAATGGTTAACTACTTATGTAACATCATTAACTTCTATAAACTTTAAAATAATGATTTGTATGCTTCTTTTGTGTCTTATCACCAGGTAAACAGGAAAGAGAGAAAAAGGAAGGGGATAAAAAGTTGAGAATTAATGGAAAAGTGGAACAGGAAAAATAAAGGAAAAAAAACAAAGATGCCCTAGTTTCTCTGTCAATTGGAATGAGGAGAGCATAAGACATAATCCCTCCCACTGTAACAATGGAAAATATCAGATAAGTGACAAAATCATAGTTTTTAGAAAGCTATCAGAGACCAGCCAGGTGATGCAGTGGTTAAGTGTGTACCTTCTGCTTCAGTGGCCTGGGGTTTGCCGGTTCAGATCCTGGGTTTGGACATGGCACCACTTGTCAAGCCATGCTGTGGTAGGGGTCCCACGAATAAAGTAGAGGAAGATCGGCACAGATGTGAGCTCGGGGCTAGTCTTCCTCAGCAAAAAGAGGAGGATTGGCAGCAGATGTTAGCTCAGGGCTAATCTTCCTCAGCAAAAAGAGGAGGATTGGCAGCAGATGTCAGCTCAGGGCTAATCTTCCTCAAAAAATAAAAATAAATAAATAAAAATAAAAATAAATTAAAATTTAAAAAAAACCCTATGAGAGACTTTAGCTTCTGGCAATATGGAGTAACAGTAACTGGATTTACCCTCCCACCTGAAATGATAAAAATTTAGACAAATTATATGAAATTATGGTTTTCCTGATAATGGACATCAGTCAAAGAAGGATAGCAACCCTCAGAGACAGGAAACAAATGAAATGAGCCCAATAATTGGGCCAACTTGCTGTCTTTACAGAATCTCCAGTCTGAGTTCCAGTGAGAGTGAAGCCAGGTGGAATGTCTCAGACTCTCTGAGTTGAGGAGACAGAGTCAAGAATCCAGAGGAATCAAAGAGGCTAGAGTTTACAGCACAAAGTATGGGAGAGGAGAGAGCTGCACAGAGAGTGAATTATTGAGCTGAGTAGATCTCCTCCTCTTTGAGTATTCAGCATAGTACTGATCAGTGTGTGCACATGAGGAAAGTTCCCAGGGCTGGGGAAAGAAGCATCAGAGGATTGGAGAACCAACGCTCAGCATTCACGTAGAGCTGGAAATGGTGCCACCAGTCAGCTTGGAATCCTTATAATTCATGGAGCATTGAGTAGATTATTCATGAAGGTCTTGCCTCAGTAGTGGGGAATAATTATCCCTGGATTAAATGCTGCTCTGTTTCTGCCTAATAAATGATAAAATCAAGAACTAAACATGAAGCAAACATCATCAGGACTCATTGTAAATTCCTCAAAATAGTGTAAAGAGAAAATCTTAAAAGCAACCAGAGAAAAACAACGTCCTGCGTACAGAGAAACAAAGATAGCTATGACAGTGGATTTCTCTTCAGAAATGATGCCAGCAAGAAGAAAATGGAGCGACATTTCTAAAGAACCGAAAGGGAAAAAACCTGTCAATCTAGAACACTATATTCAGTCAAAATATCTTTCAAAAATGAAAGTGAAATAAAGATCTTTTCAGACACACAGAAATTAAAAAAATTAATCACCAACAAACTTTCGTTACAAGAAATGTTAAAGGAAATACTTCAGGCAGAAAGAAAATGACATTAGATGGTAATATGGATTACTGAATGAATAAAAAACATCAAAAATGGTAACTTATAGAAATTTATCCTAAGAGAGCATTAAGAGACATTTAAAAGATTCATATATAAAGAATATCACCATAGCATCATATTTAAAAAAAAAAAAAGGAAAGGAAGGAATCCAATAACCTTAATGTCCAATGATAAATTAGATAAATAAGGGGGCAATCATACAAAATTATATGTGCAACCATCAAAGAGTTTTTTGAAAGTATATTTAATGTTACAGAAAAATGTTCAGACTTATAAATGAGAAAGTTTACAAAATAATTCTACGGTATTATTTAACATCTTTTAAATTGCAAATGTAAATTTATATTCTCAAAAAATATGCTCAGTTTCTTATTCATGATCTGTTTTATTCCATTTTAGTTATCTCAATCTATTTTTATAGAATAAATTGGGATTTAAGTAATTAAATCACTTAAAAATATTTAAAAAGTCAGCTAGAGACACGCTTTATGCCTAACAGCCCATGAAATTATTCTAACTAGCCAATCCATGGGAAGCCCCAGAAACCTAGCTAACCCAACCCTACTTGCCACACATAAAGTGCCTCCTGCAGCTGCAGCTGCAGCTTGCTTTTACACTGCCCTCAAGTACAACCCTCTGTGTGGTTCTGCCTGGCAGTCTTATCTCATTTGGAGCTGTAACTAAACATTCTGCCTTTTCTCTATCCAAGTGTCATTAAGTTGTGTCCTTCCATCAAAAGAAACTTTAAACCTTATAAAACAGAAATTTTACAATTACAGTAAATATTATTCATGCTTTTCTAGATCCACTCTTTACTTGTTTTTACTTCACTTAGTACCTGGGACACTGACTGGTGTGGACAGCGTTAATGGCATCTCTAGCTTCTAGTTGGATTCAGCTAATGGCACACACTGCAGGAGACTGGATGCTTTGATGCGATTAAAGTCTGGATACTTATCGCTGTGGCTCTTTCTCTGTGGGACTGCTGCAGGTTGGTAGTGTTCCTTCACCAAAAGCTTCTCTTAGGTAGCTCTGTTCACAGTGGTACTCTCCCATTTCTATTCCCCCTACCTTCAAGCCTAGATGTGATAACAGCTCCTTGCCATTACTGGCCGTGGAGCACTGCATTATCTCTAAGTGATTTCTCTAAATCTTGCTCGTGTCTTTGTAGAAACTCCGCTTATTAAAATATCCTCATGTGCTAGCTTGTTGTAATCCACCATCTTTTTCCTTCTAGGAGTCTGACTGACACAATAATGCAGTAGTTATATAATTTAAATACATATTAAAATGATTAAATATTTTTGTAGTACTTGGCTAGTAGAATTCCAAATATTCTAAATTAGCTTTTCCTGAACTGTTTTCCTTGGTACTCTAAAGTTCCAAAAGATGCTGGCAACTGTTGTTTCTAAAATGGGGAATTTCTTTTGGAAATATACCTATTAATATTTCCAAAAGGCTATCAGCTTAGCTGAAAAAAGAATTTGCACAAAAGGGATCTAAATAATTTTCTAGTGTTAAGTATACAATATGTTTCTCCCTTTTGGTTATTTTTGTAACTTTACGTGAATTTAGTTTTTTAAAAAATGACTAAAGCTTTGCTCTATTAAAATATAGAAACATAATAGCTACCACATATGACTGAGGCTAGGTTTACAGTGGTGATTTTAAATACATTTTGTCCATATTTAGCCACCCAACAACACAATGAGGTATCAGCATCCTATTTTACAAGTGGGACTCGGTGAAAATAAGTAAACCACATAAATTTGCTAGTGATTAAGTGGTGGAAAAAGGATTCAAACCTGTATTTGATTCTAAAGCCTATGATATAACATGTTTTCATAATTTCATAAGAAAAATTTTTTGAACTTCCTTTCTGAATGTGAGATTAATTCCAAACTATTTCAAATATTCAAGTTCTTGGCAGATTTGTATCATGTCTAAGCTCACTCCTTTTCACTAATTTCTTTTTTCATTAAAAATAGGGAAAAGAACACTGCATTAAACAGAAAAATGAGGGCAGCAAAACAATTAAACGTCAAAATTTTAACAACAGACTATTAGTATTAAATTAGTTCTCCGAGCCTTGTTGCTCAGGCTTCATTCTTTAAATAATTTAATTTGGAATAAAATTACCAATGATAAACAGCTGTTTAGTTTGTGATATTCATTTATTAGTAGTTGTTAGACTATTAATTGATATTAACTGGATAATTAATCAGTTGATCTTAGTATCAGCTATTGATTCATATTAGAGGCAAAAAAGTTATAAAAGAATAATTTTAAAACATTAGTGCAAACCAAATTTTCCAACAATTACAATAGGCAATTTATCAAAATCAGGAAATGGAAAATTTTTGCACAGTTTCATCTGTTTAGACAGTTGCTAAGACTCTGATGGAGTTAAATGTCAGATTAGAGTCTGCCTTGCTTATGACTAAATTAAAACTAAACATTTCAATTTACTTCCATATCCTTTTGTCCTTTTGTGAGGACATGGATAGCTTGCCGTCAGCTGACTCTTGTGAATGGAAAAGTACAAGAACCAATGGTCAAATTCACAACTACAGTTCTTTTGGACACCAGGCAGTGATCTATCTTGCTCCTGAAGCTAGGTCTCAACTTAAGCTCCTCTCCTACTATACTGGATATATCTATCTCAGAAAATGTATTTTTTCCTTCTTTCACTAAAATTTGTGTTTAATCAATTCTAGCCTCATTCATCCTTTCTCTTAACTATTTATGTCTACTTTATGGAGCCTTCTTTTCTACTATGGTTTAACCAGAAGCCTACAGTGTAAGTCATTTCCAACACTCCTTAATTAATTAACTTCCAGTTGACCTTTCCACTAAGCAGATAAATTCAGTGTCCTTAGTGCCCTGAATAAAGCATGCAGTCATGTTAATTCAATATTCTCCTGAATTAGGGTGAATCTGTCTTCAGTGAAATTTGACAGGAGCAGTTTGTTTTGTAGAAGCATGGCTGTAGTTCCCACACACATACCATGTAGTCATTTTTGGATTCAATTACAAAGTTTAATATTTACTTTGCAAGGTTTATTGCTTCCACTGAGTTGAAGAGATGGAATAAGCTGTTTGGAAAGTGGCTGCGAACTTTAATTTTTAGCTTTCACCAAATCCATATTTCCATTAAAGTTTTTAAGAAGCTGAATTTTAAAATTGCCAAATCTGATTTCTCTTTCTTTTAGATTAAGGATCAGTAATTCTTTCCACAGCAGATGATTATTCAATTGTCAAGGAATAAAAACTAAGAAAAGATCTCGTTGATTGTGTGATGTCATAACTGTGCTAGATTTAGAAGAGTAATCCACTTAAAGATTGATCATTTTATTAAATTAGAGGGTAGGTTCCATTAGTATTTTCCCAAGATCATATTCAGCGATATAAATATGCCAAGAAACAGTAGAATTCATTAGTATATGCTTTCCACAAGTTAGGATAAACTTACATAGACAATGCCCCATCCCCCAATTCCCCATGTTTTCATTCATTCATTGATTGATTTAACATTCTATGTGCCAGGAATTTTTTCCCCACAAAAGATTTGTTATGTACTCAATGTTTGGGCATGAAGTATATGTTGTCACTTTTTTCTTGCCAAGCATTCACTTGTGAATTTTATGTTCTAAAATATCAGAATGTGAAAAAAATTTAGTGGATAAATGTAATTTCAGTCTTACCACCTCAGTAGACTTTTCAGCTTTGTAATTACATTAACCTAGGATATATCTTTCTCCCTATTCTATTCCTACCTTATTTAAAAGCAAGAAACAAACCTGGGGATTTGGGGGAAAGATGATAAGGCCATATTTTGAAGAAGCTTAAACTGGATATATAGATCAGGATAGAGAAATGTTGGACCTCATCTGAAAAGTTTCATCCTTTGATTTGGGCCCCTCCTAAAGCCAGACTCTCATCCACTTTAAGAATCAATTTTAAAGTGGTCACTCAGATTTTGAACCTAATTATGTGCTTTCACATCATGAAGTCATCAGAAAATTTTATATCATCAGGAGATAATATTCAGTCACGTTGAAAATTGTCAAACACGTTTTTGAAACAATTTTGAAGACTTCTTGCGATATAAATTTAATAGTATTTCATGTGCTGAAATACTACGAAAACTGGGGAAACCAAAACCTATTACGTAAGAAAGTTATCCATTGAAATGTTCTACTTGAGACTATGTTTGGGCTCCAATTTCAGAAGAGTTAGCCATAGGGTATGAAAACATTCTTCTTAAACCTCCCGAAGTCAAGGAAAGTGCCTCATCATGTTCCTTTAAAGCATGCTTGTGAGGACACTGTTTTGCATAATATTTTCTCAAAATATTTTTAATTTGCATATAATTTTAGTCTTTTAAATGAAACCATGAACTCTTTCATTTTAAAATGTACATGTCTGCAGCTCAAGCAAAAAAGTCTCAAGTAACCATCTTGGTTCAGCTGCTGTAAAGTTATCAGTGGTCAAACTGATGCTCTCCTGATCATTCATTCCTCAGTAAAACTCTCTGCAACTAAACTGAATATTAAGTAAATGATACTAGAGTCATTCCATATTCTGGGGCTGGGCTATTTGTTTTCTAATGCTGCCCCCTTACGACAGGCCCAGTTGCCTGGGGCTTGCCTACCAGAAGCTCTGCCCAGTACCCTCCAAAGTCCCGAGTAACACTCCTTTGCCAGGCCCACCCCTCGTACCCTGCTTTGTGACTTGTAGCTTCAGCCGTGGGGGTCTGGGACACCATGCGGGACCCAGGTGGGCCATCCTCCACCCAGTTCTTTTTTCCCAGTTTTATTGAGATAGAATTGACAAATAATATTGTGTAAGTTTGAAGTGTACAACGTGATGTTTTGATATACATATATAGTGTAAAATGATTACCACGATAAGGTTAGTTAACACATCCATCACCACACATAGTTACCATTTTGTGTGTGTGTGGTTAGAACATTTCAGGTCTACTCTCCTAGCAAACTTTAAATGTACAATACAGTATTGTTAACAATATTCACCACGCTACACATTAGATCCCCAGAACTGAATCATCTTATAACTGAAACTTCGTACCCTTTTACTCAACTTTCCCCATTTTTCCCACCCCTCAGCCCCTGGCAACCACCAGTCTACTCTCTATTTCTATGAGTTTGACTTTTTTTAGATTCCACATACAAATGAGATCATACAGTCTTTGACTTAGCTGAGCACAATGACCTCAAGGTTCATCCATGTTATTCCAAATGACAGAATTTCCTTCTTTTTTATGGCTGAATGATATTCCACTGTATATATATATCACATTTTCTTTATCCACCAGTGGACACTTAGGTTGTTTCCATATCTTGGCTATTGTAAATAATACTCTGGTGAACACGGGAGGGAAGATATCTCTTTAAGATAGTGATTCATTTCCTTTGGAAATATACCTGGATGTGGGATTGCTGGATTGCATGGTAATTCCTCTTTAAGTTTTTAAGGACCCTCCATAATGTTTTCCATAATGGCTGCACCAATTTACATTCCTGCTAACAGTACACAAGGGTTCCCTTTTCTCCACCTCCTCACCGTCAATTGTTATTTCTTGTCTTTTTGGTAATAGCCATTCTAACAGTCAGCAGTATGACCTTTAGTGACATTTTGTTAATGTGAATTTCCCTTCATGAAAAGATTCACTCTGGTTATTCATATCTATTATTACATTTACTAAGAGTATCTCTTTTTTATTTACTGAGAATAGATTTTCTATTATTATGAAATTAAAGGTGTAATTAAATATGGTTTATTTTTGGACCTGGCCCTCTCCTCTTGGTGCCCATCTTTTGGGTATTTCACTGCTTATTAGACAACTGGCAATTCTTAATCTCTGGTTCAGTGAGACTCCAGGCTAAAGCCATGTACTAAATTGCTGACCAATCCGTATCAATCTGCTGCATCTGTGAAAATGCTCACCCTGTCCAAGCCGGATCTGCAGTGTCAGTAGCATCCAAGGTGAGGCCAAACATTAGGGAGGGACTAGAGGTCAGTGACCAGATGGAGGAAGTATAGACCATTAATTCCACCAATAGCAGATTCTAGCAAAACCCTCAAGGAAAGGATTGGGTCACTCGTACTTCCATAGACACCAGTGAGGGCACCCTGGAGTATCAGCAGAAAGCCAGGGTCCTCCTCTCTCTCAGTGCCGTGGTGTCATGTACATCTCCGCCCAAAGCAAATATCAGGTTCCACTTATTGAGGAGAAAGAGGTGGGAGGTATGAAAACCAGCAAGGCTTGGCAGTTACTATGAAGAAACTAAGTTAAATCTAAATAGGCTAACTTTTAGCTGGATTAGATTAAATTTAATTTTTTTCCCTGCTACTCTGTATTCGGGGGAGGAAGATCACATGCAATATAGACCCAATTTGTAGAGTGAACACTTTGTGAACATGCTAGAATATGTGATTAATATCTGTCTGTCTCTCCATTTACCTATCTATTACCAATAGTTTTTATCTGGATTTAAGGTGGTCCCCTATTTTCCCAAAGATAAGATCCTTCCAAGTAAATTTCTGGCCAACCTTACTATATAATCTTTTCCAGATGTAGGAGAACTATTCTATTATTATTCTATGTAATTTATTAATTTATCCGTGTATGCTTAAGTCACTTTTGTGTGTGTGCGTGTGTGTGAGGAATATTGGCCCTGAGCTAACATCTGTTGCCAATCTTCCTCTTTTTGTTCAAGGAAGATTGTCGCTGAGCTAACATCTGTGGCCATCTTCCTCTATTTTGTATGTGGGATGTCACCATAGGATCCGAACCCGGCATCTAAACCGGTGAGCCCAGGGCCACTGATGTGGAATGCGTGAGCTTAACTACTACACCACTGCACCACTGACCTGGCCCCTAAAGCCACATTTTTATATAAAACAATAATTTCTAAATAGTTCTTTTTGCAGTCTTACATTTCACAATGTTTTCATGCTAGTCACATGCTTCTTTGACTTTAGTATCTTCATTTTCACTAGTGCTATATTTTAAATCATCTAATACATCTCATTTTTACTTCACCTGTGTTGCAAGAGCATACATATACTCTGTTTTTCTGAGAACAAAGTTTAGGTAAATTTTTTTTCTTCATATATTCAGGTATATATGGTAGACCACAAAGAAGTCCCAAAATGAAATTAATAGTTATTATCCCTGAGTTGATGGGTTATGTGTAATTTATGTTTTCTCCTCTCATTTAAATCCGTTAATTATTTCTCATTGCTATTAGGATAAATTCCAAACTTCATAACATGCCTCAAGCACATCTGATATTTGGCTGCCAATTATTTCTCTGGTGTCATCTCCTGGCACACCTTTGTCGTCACTTGTGGGCATTTCTAAGAATAATGGATATACCCTTCAATACTAATGATTCACAACATAACAGCTGAGTCAAAAGTTCTTGGATTTGAGGAAGCCTCAATCTAAGAGAATCAGAATAAATAGCAACTGTAGCCAGTAGCCAGCTATTGTTGAATGCTGGCACCTCAAATATAACTAATACAACCTATTGATAAGATAAGGCTGAATTTATTGCTTACTACAGGAAAGAACACCAGCTCTGTAGAGCATTGGGAGAGTCTCACAGTGGGGAATGTGCATGAGTTTGCTAGGATAACGAGGTACCACAAGCTGAGAGGCTTAAACAACAGACATTTATTTTCTCAGTCCTGGAGGCTAGAAGTCCGCCATCAAGGTGTCAGAGCAGGGTTGGTTCCTTCCGAAGGCTGTGAGGAAGAATCTGCTCCACTCCTGTGTCCTAGTTTCTGGTGGTTTGCTGACAATCTTCGGAGTTCCTTGGCTTGTAGACATAGGATCCCAATCTCTGCCTTCTTGTTCACGTGGCATTCTCCTTATGTGCATCTGTCTCTGAATTTCCTCTTTTTGTCAAGACACTCATCATATTGGACTAGAGCCCACCCTAATGAGCTCATCTTAACTTGATTACCTCTGTAAAGATGGTATCTCCAAATACAGTTAAATTCTGAGGTACTAAGGGTTAGAACTTTAACATGAATTGAGGAGAAACACAATTCAATCCATAACAAAAAGTAAGGTCAAAATTTATTGAGAATTAGAAAGTCTCACTTAAGGTGAGTGTTTCAATGCAGGGAACTAGATTGGAATTGGATAGGACCATGATTTTACAACCGTCCAGGATTGGAAGAAAGATCAAGGCCAGGATCTTGAGGTGTGACTGTTGATACTCTCCATTGAAAAGTTCTCTCCGGAAGTTCCTGTAAAGAACAATCAAACCCTAAGGTTGGGCAAGAAAATAAAAGTAACGTTAATGAAGATAGTGAAGTAGCCAAATCACGTTATTGTAGGTGTTTCTGGCACAGAAGTTTCAGTCCTCAGTGTCCAGGTTGAATATAGGGGGAGATGGTTTCGGTTCTCATTCTGAAAACTAAACTTAGGGAAACAACCATCTGAGCACAAACGGAAATTTTTTCACTGTTTAGCTTGGGAAAATGCTTGCATCAGCAGTAGATTCGATTTAAAATAATTCATTTAATTATAGGAAAGGATTATGTCAATTTTACTTCCCAAGGATTAATGTGAAATCCATTTCCATTAAAGCAGGCACGATCCAAACATACAAGAAAAGAAAAGCACTTTTAAAGCTCCTTCCCCAGATTCCTTTTTCTGAATGATTAACAGAGGCTTCCAGCTGTGTTTGTTAATCCTCATTAACCGAAAACCTTGAATTATGGCTGTTGCCATTTGCTAAACTCTGAAGCTAACTGCTTTATAGCATCATTTCATGATTGATCAAATGTGTGTCTCTTTTCTCTGTTCAAATGATAAAATGGGAATGGGAAGATCTGAATTTTCAGTGCTGGCCTTAAATCAGCACTTCCCAAAATATGTTCCACTGATGTAGTCAGTTTCAATATTTAAAAAAATCCTCAGTGACTCTTCACAGTTTAGAGCTTAGTTCTGCGGAACATGAGCATCACTAGGGATATTAACAAGTAATTTATCAAATGTTCTCAGAGGTCACATAAATTTAGAGAAATTAGATCAAACAAAATGAGACAAATTTCTTGACTGCAAGATATCTCAGACCTTTTAATATGCTAATGGACTATTATGAACCTTTAAAACAGAATATAGTATGCAATCTCCAAAACTTTTCCCTCCCTCTCTCCCTGTTTTTTTTTTTTAAGGAAGATTAGCCCTGAGCTAATATCTACCACCAATCCTCTTTTTGCTGAGGAAGATTGGCCCTGAGCTAACATCCACACCCATCTTCCTCTATTTTATATGTGGGACACCTGCCACAGCATGGCTTGATAAGTGGTGCATAGATCCATGCCCAGGATCTGAACCAGCAAACCCTGGGCTGCCAAAGTGGAGTACGTGAACTCAACTCTTTTTTCACAGGACCGTCTCTTCCCCGGCTCCTGCCCCCCAACCGGCGACTCTCTCCCTATTTTTTTAACAGAACATCCTATGGGCTGGGATTCAGGAGAATGAACATTGGTGAACACTGCCATAGTTTAATATAGTATCTGCCAACTATCACTTTTCTCCCCAATTTTGCACTTAAATATGTAATCCTTCATATTCCCATACCCAATACATCCATTAATACAATTCAAATCTTTTATAGAAAAATTAGACTAGCTGATATTCCTCTGAAAAGGCACAAAGCACATCTCTTTAATCCCGAAAGAATAATTCAGTATGAATTTCTCTTACCAGTCAGTCACATACATCTTTTCTAATGTCCACCAATGAAATTTTCATTGCTTATTGCCCTTGTATTTCTCATTTTCTGATTATGCTCAAGATTCAAGTTTTATAAGGATGCATGATTCTCTGAAGACTTATTTTCTCTTGTTGGAAAATGCAATTAAAAAAATAATAAAAAATAATTGGGAAAAAATTCCTGCCAATTCAGGAAACCTCTCCAGAAAGGTAGAAGAGAAAGAAAACAATTTTATTATTGAATAAACATTAAGCCAGAATGTGACATACATCACAGACAATCAGCTAAGGGATTACAAAGATAGAAAGAAATATTGCCCTTGTATATAGCCAAGCAGATACAACTCATTATACACATGTTCCCAAAAGAAACAACAACTAGTCTTCAAGTAAGAGGACTTCACAGCACCATTTGTCACACATAGCTCAATCTAAATTCACGCGGTAATTGGGTGACCATCTATGTGAGCTAATTGGCTCTATCCAAAGAAAAAGTGTGACAGGACGTAGTTTTGGAATTTGGATGGAGGAGCCTGCTGAAGTTAGGCTCCGCCCCTCCCACAGAAAGGAGATGGGGACTCTCTCTTCCGTGGCTGTTACATTTCAAAGAGATGTTTCCTAGGTCCTTAAGAAAGACTTTTCTGGGTCATAAAGCTGGCAAGAGTTTTATTTAGCTTTGAAGAGATTTTCATACATTTTAAAGGGACAAAGCAAGAACTCACAATGACAGGTTTTCTAAAGTAAATGCTTCAAGAGAAGGGAAAATTTCTTCCCTTGTTTTCAACAGGAAGGATTAAGCCTCTTATTTTTAGTTTGTATTTGCCCGTACACTCTCAGTAGCTGACTTCCTGTTTCTTCCCGTATGAATATGGTCTTTTTAACGGTTTTTCTTGGCATTGAATAAAAGTTATGGCTACAGACTCTTCTGAAGTATTTTTAGGTTTGGGAGGCAAATTTTTTTGCTGTTCCATAACGGAAGCATAATCGCGACCTCAGTTTGTCTACTACCTTTAAATTTTTGGAAGACTTTTACACTGATTATTTTAATTGACCTTCTTATTACTGCTCAGAAGAAAATATTAAGATACTCTTTGCTACTTAGGGTGAAAATAAAATATAAAATACAAAATGCAATGATTTAAATGTAACTAAGATCATAAAATGACGATGGCACAGTGCAGTGGAAAGATCATGAATGAGAATGGAGAGCTGTTTCAAAGCCGAAAGAGAAACTCTGGATGTATCTTTGGAACTGCTTTGAGAGGAAAAATGAAGCCACTATATTTTGGACTGTTTGAGAGGGAATGACATTTAACCTGTTGGGAAGGGCGCAGATTTTAGAGCGTAACGAAGCTGAGTTTTAATTCTGGGTTTACCCTTCCTAGCTGCCTGCGTGCTTTGGGAAGCCCTGGATTTCTGCCTGATCGTTGCAACATGAAGATAAAGATACCTATCTCACAGGATTATTGTGAGAACTCAATGAGATGTATGAGCAAAGGGTCTGACTGCCTGAGATGGGTTAAGTCCTCAGCAACAGATATTTCTTTTTTTCTGTTCCAGAATTCTAATTAGTGGTAAAGGTGGGCTAGACTTGGAATCTTCTCATCGCTCCCTTGTTCCAAGATCCTTCCTCTAGTTTAAGCTATATATGTTATTAATAAAGGGAGTTCCAAAATGTAATGAATTTGGCTAAAGAAAGCCTTTTATGTGTTTTAATTTAGCTTAATTTTCATTTTAAAAATTTAGTGAGTTTGTTCAATGTACATATGGGCTCCAAATTTGAGACAGATATTTTTCTTTTAATGTGCATGTGCTTCAGCTGATGTTTAATAGTTTAATCCAAAATGCCTTTTACGCTTCAATTCTAGAAGAGTATTAAAATTAAAAAGATTATCTAAAGAACAGCTCACTTATTTGGATTCATGTTTTACTACCTATGATGCAGGGTAAGAATACTTCCTATAAAAAAGGACTTTATGCCACCACAGATGAGAGCGAACCTGAGGTCTTGTGCTCCTTCCAGCTGCTAAATAGGAGCTGAATGGCTGAGGCTGTTTTTGTTGTCCTTTTGCTGGTGTTTTGGTGTCTGATGAACTGATCCAGCCTTGTTTATCCACTTACGCAGCCATCAGCTGGTGCAACTCATTTCCAGTCCCTCAGACTGTAGCAATGAGCCTCAAAACTCGGAAGTCAAAATATGTGACCTCCACCATCAAATCACAATTGGAAGTTGTTTTATATGTAATCTTTTTCAAGGCTGCACATCCAAATACGCATTCAAAATCAAGCAAATAAATGTGACTGTTTCAGTAAGACAGTGACTAGTGGTATCTCTCTGGAAATGTCAGAAACTGAATTGTGCGAACATCTCTTAGCTAGAGAAAAGAAAACATTGCTTTTGCTCCATTTTATGAAAGGTAAACCAAAAAAAAGGAAAGAAATTACAATCTCTTTTTTAGAGTTTATTTTTGTGCTTTGACATTGAGAAATGGGAAATAAACTGTATTCAAGTGCTGACCAAGAAGATAAAAATCTATTCAGTGTGATACAAACGTGTTTTTGAGTCAGGAGAAGATATGAATAGACTATCTCTTTCCAAGAGACAACATTTTCTATTTAATTATACTACATTTAAAAAATCAAAATTATTTTGCCCTAGGTCATAGAAATAAATATATTTTTCCACTGTTCTGAAAATAATATGACTGGAACTATTCTGCAATGATAGCTGGGATTCTAACATATTTTTACAGTATTGAATACTTTCTTCTTTTATGTTAATTTTTCTTGTGAAGCAAGGATCTCAACTGGGGCAGTGTCACCATGGTGGATTTCGTCATGACTTGAAATGTTTAGAGGCTAACTGAGATGGGTCCTATTATCTCAGAGACTCTAAGAATCGATTATATGCACATAGGGGCTGAGGTATTGCCTGGAAGAATCATTTAAACTCTACATCCTTCCACATTTCAGGCACATTTTGTCATGATTACCAAAATGGTGAGATTGCCAATTGAAACTATCCTTGCAGAAGGGCTAAGAAGCATTGTCGGTGTTTTGTCCTTGAAGAAGAGTATGAGTTCTGAGTTTGATGGCCAGTACTTAGACCATTCCTGGACCAACCTCACATGCACCCTGGATCTTATGAAGAGAATAAGATATAATACGTACAGGCAGTCTCTGCTTTGCACTGTTGTGCAGGACCATAAAAAAACTTTAAGCTGAAATCATGCAAAGAATTCTTAGAAATTAATGGTAAAAATTACAATTGTTTTGTGATCTTTAAAAATTTTTCTTGGGGCCAGCCCAGTGGCTTAGTGGTTAAGTTCATGCACTCTGCTTTGGCGGCCCGGCATTCATCAGTTTAGATGCTGGGTGCAGACCTAGCACTGCTTATCAAGCCACGCTGTGGCAGGCGTCCCACATATGAAATAGAGGAAGATGGGCACAGATGTTAGCTCAGGGCCAATCTTCCTCAGCAAAAAGAGGTGAATTTGTGGCAGATGTTAGCTCAGGGCTAATCCTCCTCCTCAAAAAAAATTGTTAAAACATTAAAAAGATTTTTCTTCTACCATTGGTTTTAAATGTGTAGGGCATATTTATGTATTTAATACACTATAATGTAAAACATTAGAAACATTGAGAATGAATGTGTTTTATTTCTTTGGAAAAAACCTATAAAGAGTAGTTTGAAAAGTGCTTGCTGTCTTTTTCTCATATAACTTCTTACTGTGTAATGATACAAAAGGGGCATCTTTTCCATGCCTTGCAAGTTTTCATACTTCTTTCTAAATTTTGGTCAGCTTCCAACATTTTATCCTTAGTACTTTCAATGTCATGAGCTATCTCTGTCTCTTTAATGTGAATTTTGTTGCTATTGTCACTCCCACTGGGGATTTTCCTCACAATCCCTTTCCTCATTTATGTCAATAAGTTCATCTTAATTAGTCTTCCTAGTTCTGTATCTAGAGTCTCTCAAACAGCCGCAGTGGTAGCATTTCTATCATTAGCTGTTTCTTGTATGACTCCATTTAGGTTTGATTTCACATTCTCTTTCAGCTTTATCATTTTTCGTTTCTTTGTTGTACTTGTATCTTTATTGGCGGGTTTCCTTTTTCAATTATCCATGTTTGTACAATGTCAGGTGGATTTATCACCAGGCGACAAGGAGGCAAAGCAACTAACTGCTTTGCTGTTTGGGCACCAAGTGAATAACAGATGCGCAGCGACCCCTTGCCAACAGACTTTGCAAGAAGCGATGTGATTGCTCACTAGACATCATGCACGTCTGTCATTTACATTGTGGTTTGTGGACTAAAAAGCTAGCAGCGAAGTTTGTATTTTATGCAATTACTCAAAGTTAATATACCATGGTAGTTGAAATTTGAACTGTGTTGTTGGGGAATGAGTATGATGTAACTAAACCATGATAACTGAAATTTGCATGTAATAGAACCATGCAAAGAGAAGACTGCCAGTACTAAAATATCTGCTTAACTCGTATAATACATTGAGGCCCAAGCAACACTACTTGGGGACCCTTCTAACAAAGAGAAATGCAAAGAGGAAAAAAGAGGTTTTTCTTTGCTCCTAGTTGTTAAAATTCTGCATCTCAAGAGCTCAAGGCAGTCTCTAGCAGACAGAATCACTAAGGCCAGTAAAGCAGTTGTTTCATATGTAAAGATGATTAGAAGAATAAGCTCCACAGAGTGGGAACCAGGTCAGCCTTCTACTCTGTATCCCTAGTGCCTAGCACAATATTGCGTGAAGAAATTCATTAATAAATATCAATATGGCTAAATTTTTATAAAAAGACTGAAATATAACAAAATTCTGCATTTAGTAAATATAGACTGGAAACAACAGTTTTTAAAAAGCTTCAAGACAAAGATCTCAGGTTAAAAAAAATAGTCAGGTAGCTTCAAAGGTTTCCTCTGATTGAGAGAGGAAATGACATGTTTCATTCAGGATCACATATTTGGAGCTTTATTGCAAGACTTATTTTTCTCTCCTTTTCACATTGAAGGACAGACTTTCCATCCCAGAAAGCTGATTGAATGTACCTAGGCCACAGTAACACCTGCTCTCTCTTTAGATTGGGAATTTCCCCATCTCCTTTTGAGAACTGTCAAAAAAGCAGGTTATACCCAGAAATTAGGAGACAGGCAAAATTGAGTAGAAAACATAGACAATGAAGCTAGGCCAGCATAGAAGGCATTATATCTATCTTCAAGGTTTCACCATTTCCTTAGTGTGGAGAACTCTAAACCAAAGTCAGCCCAACTCTATGTTTGATATTCAGTTCCACTAAGTGAATTATCCTATACAGAACACGGGGTTCTCATTCATAAATACAGAGACGAGGAGAAGCCCAGATGGCTACTGCAGTCAATGTTGTGTTGTTTCAAGTGGGCAGAGCAAGAAAAGATCACTCTTTGCAGAATGCTGCATTAATAAGATTTATTTCTGCCTCGAAAAACTAAATATCCCATTAGCGAAGATTGGTTATGTTGAGAAAAACATTAAATTTGAAATCACATTTGTTTAAAAATTTCCACATTTTAGTATAATTTTCTGAAAAATAATATATTTGGCTATTGTTAAATGATCCATGTTTTTGTTTAACATTGTTGAGTGGAAAGCATGTAAGATTCTTATGGTAGATGCTGGCGGTGGATTATAACGAAGGTACAGGCTCCATCCCCCTGGCGGCAGCATATCTTAATCACCAGCAAAGCACTAAGTGCCTGTTTGCCAACGCAAATTCATAAAGTAAAACGAATATCATGGAAAAAAACCCGCCATGTGAGCATGGCACCAGCTTCATTATTTACCTTCTCTTGGAATTACACTGCAGAAAGAGTAGAAAATGTATTCTTTTAAGGGCTCAAACACTATCTTTACGCAATAATTATCTTCTGAATTCACATTCCCAGCTTCTATTACTATCTAATAACACTTAAATGCTATTTCATAGTTTTTAAAACTCCTAACTTTAGATTAAAACTTCTGAGAATATTAAAAAAAGATTACTATCAATAGGAAAAAATGAAGATATTCTTTTGTTGTGATAAACACTCTAAGTTTCAAAAAAATATACTTCTCATACTCAAATTCTGTGAAATAACAGAGAAGTACACACTTTTTAGGCAAATGAACTCTCCATATTTAAAAGTAAGTATGTCTAGTTTTTTAGGCCAATTTTATGAAATATGTTAAAAATTTTTTGTCCAGACAAAAAGGCTTACTTTAGTGTGTAAGGGTAAAATGCCAAAATTATGTTTGTTTGCTAGAAACATTGTTAGGCTTTGGAATTTTAAAGAAACAGTGATTAGAGAATACAAGTTGTTGTATTGTATATGTTTATAATCTCAAATAAAACCAAAAAGTCTTATATCATCTGATATAATGTATTATATGGAACCAAATTGAGGTAACCAGAGGAAAACAGAAGGGTACAACAGCAAAGGATGTCATATACGTGTGACCTTCTGAGAAAGGACGGCGGTGTTTAGCCTAATAGTGAATGAGCGGCAATCGGAAGAGTTATGGTTAAGAAAAACAAGAAACAACTGTTGATCAGAACAACCAAATATTAGTTTTGCAAATTATTTCATTGTCCCAAAATAGCAAAGCCCTGTTGATTGTACCTTCTTCCTCTTAGTCGCACACACGGTTATTGCTTTGATCATTGTAGCGGCGTCATTTTATAATAAAATGGACTTGCAAAGATTTACAGGAAGGATTTACGTCTTAGTAATTTGCATTAAGCAAAACGTGTCGCTTGCTAAACAACCACATTTATGCCTTTTCACATATCACCACTATCATTCAGGCAAAATCTAACAAACTGAATAATAGCAAGTCTCTCCGAAAATCCAATTTTATCAAAGCTGTTGAGCTGTTATTCGTGAATCTTTACATCATTCTTTTTGTGTTCTTGATTTCAATTCTTTTTCTAGGATGAAAGAAATAATAACAAACAGACATATGAAATTTGCCTGAAAGCTATTATCATTTCTAAGTGTAAGAGAACACTATTATTTGATGATTCCTTATTATTTGGACTACAGAGTATGTGGCAAAAGCTTGAAAATCTTAGCTATATTTTTTCTCTGTGAGTCTATGTTCTGTATATTTCTATGCTAAGATGTAAGGCATGACTGCTTATCTATTTTTTGGTGAGGAAGATTGGCTCTGAGCAAACACCTGTTGCCAAACTTCCTCTTTTTTTTTTGCTTGAGGAAGAGTGGCCCTGAGCTAACATTTGTGCTCATCTTCCCCTATTTTGTATGTGGGACACCACCACACCATGGCTTGATGAGTGGTGTAGGTCTATGCCTGGGATTCAAACATGCAAAGCTGGGCCGCTGAAGCAGAGTACATTGAACTTAACCACTAGGCCACTGGGCTGCTTATCTTTAAGAACAAACCAACTGTGCATACATTTCTTGCTTAAGCCTTCTTATCCTCCCAGTGGCAGAGACAATCTGACCCACCAATGGTGAGAGAAGCTGCCTTCTGCAGTAACTGAAAAGGAATTGGTTCAACTTCATCCCATCTGTGACATGTTTGAAAAATTTATGGAAAGTATTACATGCATTTGGTTAATTAAAAAAAAATTCCAAAAGCACAGGAGGGCAAAGATGAAGTAAAATGTTCTTCCCTATAGCTATTCCAAGTCTTGGGAATCCTTCTAGAAACTTTTCCAGGCATATACAGATTTATCTCTATGTATATATGATAAGGGATTTCTTCTCATTGGTTCAAGTCTTTTAAAATCTGTATTGGTTACCACAGACATAGTGGCTTAAAGCAATATAAATTTATTATCTTATAGCTTTTGAGATCAGAAGTCTAAAAGGGATTGGCAAGGCTGTGTTCCTTCTATAAGCTTTAGAGGACAAATTGTTTCCTTACCTTTCCCAGCTTCTAGAGGCCGCCTGCATTCCTTGCTTAGTGGCCCCATATCCTTCTGACCTCTGCCTCTGTTGTCATATCTTCTCTGACTCTGACGCCCTTGCTTCCCTCTCATAAAGATCCTATAGTCATATGGAGCCTATTCGGACAATCGAGGATAATCTTCCCATCTCAAGATCCTTACCATAATCATGTCTACAAAGTCCCTCCTGCCATGTAAGGTAATTTGTTCATAGGCTTCAGGAACGGGACAGAGACATCTTTAAAGGGCCTTTATTCTGCCTACCGTAAGTAAAGTTTTTAAGTTCCTTTCATTCAGATTCCATACTTTTCTTATTTTGTTTATTCTTAATTATGTTATCTTTGTCATTTTTGTTGCTGACTATTGTTTATACTTAGATTGCTATCTAATGTGGGTTCTTTAGTAACTAGGAAAATATTTACCTTATTCAATGACTGGGTTCCCTAAAGATCCTCAGTTAAATGCAAGAAATGAGCTGTCTGCACTGAAAGCTCCTCAAATCCAAAGAAATATTTCCTGGACATATCTATGGCTCCATCTTCATATTGCTCCATTAGCGTTAATGGATTATTACTTCCTTCTTCAAATGCTTTTTTCACTTGTCCTCAAAAATGCCATTCTGTCTTGGGTTTCTTACTTCACTAACTGCTCGTTCCCAGCCTCCTTTGTCATTTTGCCACATCCCCTCTACATGTGTCTGTACAGTTCTCACATTGCTAATATTCTCTAGAAGTATTTATTCACTCTCTGGATATCTCTGGTCTCATGGCTTTATACCACCCACAAGCAGGAAAGTCCCAAGTTTATGTATCCATCTTCAACCTCTCTCCTTAATTCCAGGCTTAAAAATTCAGCAGCTTTTTATTTTCCCTTTTTTTTCTTTAATTATTTTATTGAAGTCATATTGGTTTATAACATTGTATAACTTCAGTGTCCAAAGTGAAACTTTTGAATTCCTATCCAACAACCCTACCAATCTTCCCCCCTCCCCAGTCTTCCCCATCTCAATAAATGATACCCATCTAATCTTGGAGAAACACACATACACACACACACACACACACACAAACTTGGAGACATAGTTGACTCTTCTCTTACATCCTCACCCAATTCAATATTAATACTGACAGCTCTACTTTTGAAAAATATTCAGCATCTCACCACTTTTCACCACCTCTATCATTATCATTCTAGTCTAAGACACCGTTATCAATCAATTGGATTATTACAATAGCTTCCTTTTGCTTTCACTCTTACTCCCTTACATAATCCAGAGTGGTCTTTCCCAAATGTTTAACAGATCATATCACTTCTCTGGCCCAAACCCTCTGGCTTATAATCTTACTCAGATCACAAATTCCCCACGCTTTGGTATTTTGACATATTTGTTATATTGACTCTGAAAAAATGAACCACCTCGACTTGAGATGGTTACAGGGCAAGTGGTGCTCTTGGAGAGGGAATTTTTCTAGACAATAAAAGAAGTATTTTGTGAAGAGGTTTAGGATATGAATGAATGATTCCTCAGGCAGAGTAGGAAGGATAGATGGATGGAAGAATAAATTAGGAGCTTGTGCTTGCATTGTGAGCAATGATGTCAAGAATGTGAATGGTGGGGATAGTTACTCCTGAGATTCCAAAGTTAACTCAGATATCAGTTTTGACCAAAGCTCCACAGATTTAGATTCAAGCTGAAAGAATCAAGGCAAGACTGTATTCTAAGGGGAAGCCCTGGGAACTAGCATATTCTTTGCAGAATCATAGACAATCATAGAGAACTCAAGAGAGGTGAAAATCAAGGGGACAGAATTGGTGTCACTTGGTTCAGCTACTCTTTTCCATCTGTTGATTCTCCAATCAATGGCCGCTGTTGAAAGTTCTCAGCTTCATTTTACTTAAAGGGGTCATTTCACTTCTAAAATCATCTCTTCTTCTTATTTGTTTTTCTTGAACTCTTGTCATATCTACGATCCTTATAAACCTCTTTCTCCATGTCAATTTTTCATTGTAGTTTTTAATTTTAGAAATAATTTCTTAGTGAAACTTCCAATGAATAGAAAAAAAAAGACTGTAGGATTTCTTCCACTTTGGTGTTTTTTAAGGTAGCTATGTGGCCTCAGTATTTTACAAGGTCATAATGTTCTTTCCCATGTGCAAGTGTGTATTTTGGTCAGTTCATAGGCTTTTAAGCCATTAGTACATTAGGACAGTTCAATTTCTCAGACTCACATTCAAAAAAAAATCAATTACTGTGAACATCTTTAACCCTGTCTCCTAGACAGGAAGTTTTCCAGGGCAAATCTTTTTGCTGACGTGTGACACTGTTGTATTTAAATATTTCATAATATTCTCTTCATGCAGAGATATCATTTCATTTGTATCTTTTTATGACCTACCTTGATTATAATCTTAAAATAAGTGTACTATAGAGAAGCAAACAGAAAAATTATCTATATAATAATGCCTTAGGTTTATAAAGCATTTTTTTGATATACAAATCATTTTTACTGACATTCTCTTTGATGTTCAGAAGAACACTGTAAGCTAGACCCAAATCACCATGCCCGTTTAGTGAGGAGAAATAAGGATCAACAATGATTAATAGCTTCCTAGTAAGTATCGGCAATAGAACTGGAGCCCAGACCTTATGATTCTTGGTTCATTCTTCTTTGTACTTTGTGATACAATGGCCTTTAAATGGTTAGCCAAAAGAATCCACATGATGATGTAACAATTTAGGATATAAACTGTATTACATTGTAACTATTATGGCATCCATGTTTTTACCCAATGGAGATTCCTTTTCAATTCATACCCAATCAGAAAATTATTCTTTTTTTTTAAAGATTAGCACCTGAGCTGACATGTTGCCAATCTTCTTCTTTGCTTCTTCTTCTCACTAAAGCACCCAGTACTTAGTTGTATATCCTAGTTGCAGGTCTTTCTGGCTCTGCTATGTGGGATGCTTCCTTGGCACGGCCTGATGAGCAGTGATGGTCTGCTACCAGGATCCTAACTGGTGAAACCCTGGGCCACCGAAGTGGAGCAGGCAAACTTACTGGGCCACAGGGCCGGCCCCAGAAAATTATTCTTTATGCCAAACTTTGACATAATGGAAGGGAGAATAGAATATCTTCTTATGGCAGCAGCACAGAAAGAACAGAGAACACTGGGGCATGTGGCCAAAGAACAGAAGGTACTCAGAGTAGAGAAAACTAACCAGTCACAGCAGCTCGCAAATAGAGAGCTCACATGTAAAGCTGGCAAGAGGTGTTTTGCAGAGCGTAGAGAGGAAAACAGGAGACTCTAGACAATACAATAAGTAATGACTCTATACTTTAAATGAACTTTGTGTAGTTGCAGAAGTAGAAACCAGTCATTTTCTACAGAGAGTTAAATAAGCTCTCTTAAAAGTAAATGACACTCAAGCACAGACAGGTGTGGGAGAAGAACAGTGGAGAACACACACAAGAATCAGCAGAGCTCCGCAACAAAAGAAGAGAAAAATAAGTGCCAGACAGATCAGAAGCAATTATTGTAACCTCACTTGGTCAAGAGTTTTATCAAGTTCTTAGAGAACCGGAAATCAGCATCTCATGGTAATTATATGTATATAGTTGTAGTGATTTCAACATCTATACTAATTATGTGTTCTCAGTTGGGAGGGAGACTTCAGCAGAAGACGTACTCTCCCTTCAGGATTGTATGTGCTGATTGTGTGCCTATCTCTAGGGGGCGCCATTCACATAGACTATGCTAGACAGAAACTAAGTTGTGAGTACACTTGCTTAACTGCATTTCAGCTGCTCTTGTAAATGTAAGACTTATATCTCTTTATCCTCTGTTCATACTAGCTTTGTGTGTGTGTGTTATGTGTGTCTCCTTATCCTTGTTTCAGCTCAGTGGTCATCTCAGAAAGACTTTCCTTCGCTACTTGATTTAATATCCTCTCTGGCTTCAGGCAAGCTCCACTTTCTTACCCAATTATATTGCCTTCAAAGCACTGTCCACTACCTGAAATTATCCTGTTCGTTTATTTATAGTTATTTTCATTTTCCTGCTCCATTAGAGCACATATCTTCTCTGCGAATGAGCCACAGCTGCAGAAAAGTGTCTTGTGCATAATAATGCTCAACAAATACTTCTTGGGTAAAATAAATGAATATGATATCACATAATGTTTTGGAGATTAAATGAGATAATGAAAGCAATCTATCTGGCACAAAGTGTCTGGAATTTACTAAGCTATTTATTTATTTGTTTCTTTCTTTATTGATTGATATGTCCCGACATTCTAATCACTCCTTTACTTACAAACTCAACTCCTTTACCCTTTTTTGCTTCATCATGTCTGCCTGGAAAACTTCCAGCACTGGTTAATCCAACTATTTTCATATGCCCTGTTGCACCCACACAGTCGAATGCTGCTAGAGAAAATCACACCACAGTGCTGCTAGGTCTCTCTTTAGATTCATGACCGTTAAACTCACATAGGGCCCTTGAGCTGCCCAGCAATCCAAGCACATTTACCAGGCTCATTTTCTGTCTCTTCCGCTCTTCCTAAATGAGTTTTTAATTTCTTCTTCTCTCTCCTGAAACCACCACCATCTCTTCTCCCTTCTGACTCTCAGCTGATAACCTCATTCTATTGAGAAAATGAAAGCAATCAGAAGAATCCCACAAACTCCACTAAGACATCTGCTCATCTATTTCCATCTGGGTGGGAACATGCTTCCTGGGTGTGGGGCTCATGCAGGCACACGGGGACTCACAACAGAAAGACCTCGCTCTTGGAGTTTAATGCTCTGTGGTCCCTGTCTTACGATATAGTTCTTAATTTTATCTTTGAATTTGTGTTTTGTAAGTGATATCCAAAAAGATAATGAAGCATGGCTCAGAGGCTTGGAACACAGGCCCTGCTCCACATTGCCACTCTACCTCCTCCCAATGAGTTCTTGATCATTAGGTTTCTGCCTCCAGCCTTTCCTTCCCACTCTTGCTCTTCTATGATCCTCCTCTCCACCACACCTGCCATCCTCCACCTAGGACTGCAAGTAGCATTGGGCTGGCTGTCCACATTCCACCGTCAGCCTCCACCCAAGGACACCTGGGAACAGGTGCAATGTGGGTCAGGGCTGGGTCCACGCCCCATGACATCTTGGGGCAAGGAAAGGCAGTGGTTGATCTGGCAGCCCCACAGCTCATTTGACAGGCAACTAGGCAGGAGGCCTCTAGCCCGTTCCTGATCCCAGACCTAGGCACATCTTGGGGAGACAGTGATCTCTTGAGGGGTCACCCATTGTGATGGTTTATTTTATATGTCAACATGACTGCGCCACGGTGCAGTCAAATTATTCTGGGTGTTTCTGTGAGGGTGTTCTTAGATGAGATTAACATTTAAATTGGTGGACTGTGAATAAAGCATATTGATTTCCAAAATGTGGATGGTCCTCTTTCCATCAGTTGAAGGCCTGAATAGAACATACGACTGGCCTTTTCTGAGCAAGAGGGAATTCTGCCAGCAGATGGCCTTCAGACTTTGAATTAGTCAGGATTCTACAGAGGAATAGAATGAATAGGACATATAAAGATATAAAAGAGGAGATTTATTGTGGGAATTGGCTCATACAATTATGGAGGTTGAGAAGTGCCATGATATGCTGTCTGTAAGCTGGAGAACCATGAAAGCCGGTGGGCTGAAGTCCAGTTTCCAAGGCCTGAGAACCAGGGGGCTGCTGTGTAAGTCCTGGAAACTGAAGACCCAAGAACCAGATCCAACGTCTAATGTCTAAGGGCAGGAGAAGATGCAAGTCCCAGCTCAAGAAGAAAAAGAGTATGTACCCTTCCTCTGCCTTTTTGTTCTATTAGAATCCTCAACGGATTGGATGCTACTGGTCCACAAAGGTGACAGTGTTCTTGTTTACCCATTTGACTGATTCAGTTGCTAATCTCTTCCTGAGACACCTCACAGACACACCCAGAAGTAAGGTTTTACCAGCTGTCTGAGCGTCCCTTAACCCAGTTAAGTCAACAGATTAAATTACCCATCACAGACTTGAACAGCAACATCAGCTCTTCCTGGGTCTTCAGCCTCCCAGCTGGGCTTTCTACAGATTTTGGACTTGCCAGTCTCCAGAATCGTGTGGGCCTATTCCTTAAAATAAATCTCTTTATATATCTATGGATACACACTCATACATATAAATGTTCTATTGGTTCTGTTTCTCTGGAGAGCCCTGACTAATATACTTATCCACCATAGGTCGGAGCTGTCAGCTCCGGGGAAGGGGAGATTGACTTCTGCACCCTTGTCCAGGGCCTTGCATTTTCATTTTTCATTTGGGCCGCAAATGAGCTTGGTAACTCATTTCTTTTTAGTACTAAATAATATTCTATTGTCAGAATGTACCCCAGTTTACCCATTCACCGACTAAAGGACATCTTGGTTGCTTCCAAATTTTGGCAGTTATGAATAAAACTGCTGTAAGCATCCATGTGCAAGTTTTTGCGTGGACATAAGCTTTCAGTTCATTTTGGCAAATAACAAGGAGTACGACTGCTGGATTATATGGAATGAGTATGTTTAGTTTTGTGAGAACTTGCCAAACTGTCTTCCAACGTGGCTGTGCCATTTTGCATTCCCACCAGTAAAATGAGAGTTCCTGTTGCTCCACATGCTTCCCAGTATTTGATGTTGTGGCTCTTTTAGGTTTTCGCAATTCTAATAGGTGTGGAGTTCACTCTTTATATTTTTATAATTTAATTTGTGGGTATTTTGTGTTTGCCTCTTGGGAATAGAAAAAGTTTAATTGCTCAGTTTGATCTCTTTCTCACTCTATTTTTCTTCTTTATTTGGACCTTCTTTTCCTCCAAATATAACTATCTTCGCCCACGAAAATCAGTAAGTAAATAAGTAAAAACATACTCTGACATTGACACGGATGTAACAAATATGATCACTAGCTGAGGATGTAGCTTATCCCATCTACATGTTCTAAATTAGATTTGGCGATTTCTCTGAAGTAGTTTCATATGTCAAATTTTCTCTTTATTTCCTGAGGCAAAGGTGAATAGGATCTAAGTTCTCTCTTAACAATTGCTTTTATTTTTAAACAAAGAGTAGCAATTTGCTGGTGCTAAGATTCTTTTTGTTTATTTATTTATTCAGGTAAGACTGGTTTATAACATTGTATAAATTTCAGGTGTGCATCATTATATTTCAGCTTCTGTATAGACTACATTTGGTGTTCACCACAAAAAACCTCGTTGCCATGGGACACATGTGCCCCTTTACCACTTTTGCCCTCCCCACCCCCTTCCCCTCTGATAACCACCAATCTGTTCTCTTTATCTATGTGTTTGTCTGTTTATCTTCCACATATGAATGAAGTTATATGGTAACTGTCTTTCTCTGACTTATTTCACTTAGCATATACCCTCAAGGTCCATCCATACTGTTGCAAATGGCAAGATTTCATCTTTCTTATGGCTGAGTAGTATTCTATGGTATATATATATGTCATCTTTTTTATCTGTTCACTTGTTGGCGGGCACTTAGGTTGCTTTCAAGTCTTTGCTATTGTGATAACGTTGCAATGAACATAGGGGTGCGTATATCTTTTTGAATTAATGTTTTCATGTTTGTTGGATAAATACAAGTGGAAAGATGGATTATATGGTGTATCTACTTTTAGTTTTTTGAGGAATCTCCATACGGTTTTCCATAGTGGCTGCATTAATTTACATTCTCACTAACAGTGAATGAGGGTTCCCTTTTCTCCACATCCTCTCCAACACTTGCTATTTCTTGTCTTTTTAGGAATAGCCATTCTCACAGGTGTGAGGTGATGTCACATTGTAGTTTTAATTTGCCTTTCCATAATAATTAGTGATGTTGAACATCTTTTCATGTGCATGTTGGCCATCTGTATATCTTCTTTGGAAAAAATGTCTGTTCAGATCCTCTGCTCATTTTTTGATTGGGTTGTTTCTTTTTTTTGTTGTTGAGTTGTATGAGTTCTTTATGTCTTTTGGATGTTAACCACTTATCAGATATCTGATTTGCAAATATCTTCTCCCAATTGCTAGGTTGTTTTTTTGTTGTGTTGATGGTTTCTTTTGCTGTACAGAAGCTTTTTAGTTTGAGGTAGTCCCATTTGTTTATTTTTTCTTCTGTTTCCCTTGTCTGAGGAGACAAGATATTCAAAAGCATACCTCTAAGATGGTTGTCAGAGGGCATACTATGTTTTCTTCTAGGAGTTTTATGGTTTCAGGTCTTACATTCAAATCTTTAATCCATTTTGAGTTAATTTTTGTATATGGTTTAAGATAAGGATCTACTTTCATTTTTTTGAATGTGGCTGCCCAGTTTTCCCAAAACTATTTATTGAAGACATTTTTCTTTCTCTATTGTATGTTCTTGGCTACTTTGTTGAAAATTAACTGTCCATAAATGTCGGTTTATTTCTGGCCTCTCAATTCTGATCCATTGTCCTATGTGTCTGTTTTTGTTGCCAGTACCAAGCTGTTTTGATTACCATAGCTTTGTAGTACATTTTGAAATCAGAGAGTGCGATATCTCCAGTTTTGTTCTTTTTTCTAGGGAATGCTTTGGCTATCCAGGGCCTTTTGTTAGTCTATATGAATTTTTGGATTCTTTATTCCATTTCCGTGAAAAATGTTATTCAGATTCTGACAAAGATTGCATTGAATCTGTAGATTGCTTTAGGTAATATGCACGTTTTAACTATGTTAATTCTTCTAATCCATGAGCATGGAACGTCTTCCATTTTCTTTTTGTCTTCTTTGATAACACTGTCTTATCGTTTTCAGCGTGCAGGTCTTTCACCTCCTTGGTTAAATTTACACCTAGGTATTTTATTCTTTTTGTTGAAATTGTAAACAGGATTGTAGTCTTGATTTCTCTTTCTGCTATTTTGTTGTTAGTATATAGAAATGCAAATAATTTTTGTATGTTGATTTTGTACCCTGCAACTTTACTGTATTTGTTAGTTATTTCTAATAGTTTTCTGGTGGATTCTTAGGATTTCATATATATAAATTCATATCATCCACAAATAGTGACAGTTTCACTTCTTTCTTTCCAATTTGGATACAGTTTATTACTTTTTCTTGTCTGCTTGCTCTGACTAGGACTTCTAGTACTATGTTGAATAAAAGTGATGAGAGGGGGCATACCAGTCTAGTTCCCGTTCTCAGAAGAATAGCTTTCAGTTTTTCAGTGCTGAGTATGATATTGGCCATGGGTTTGTCATATATGGCCTTTATTACATTGTGGTACTTTCCTTCTATATCTCATTTTATTGAGAGTTTTTATCATAAATGGATGCTAAATCTTTTCAAATGCTTTCTCTGTATCTGTTGAGATAATCATGTGATTTTTATTCTTCATTTTGTTAATGTGGTGTATCACATTGATTGATTTGCAGATATTGAACCACCCTTGCATCCCTGGAATAAATCCCCCTTGATTGTGGTGTATGATCCTCTGAATGTATTGTTGTATTTGATTTGCTGGTATTTTGTTGAGAATTTTTGCATCCATGTTCATCAATGATATTGGTCTGTAATTTTCATTTTTTATGTTGTCCTTGTCTGATTTTTGTATCAGGGTAATGCTGGCTTCATAAAATGAGTTAGGAATTGTTTATTTTTCTTCAATTTTTGGGGAAGAGTTTGAGGAGGATAGGTATTAATATTTGGTAGATTTCACCAGAGAAGCCATCTGTTCTTGGACTTTTGTTTTTTGGGAGGTTTTAATTACTGTTTTGATCTCTTTACTAGTGATTTATCTATTCAGAGTCCCTATTTCTTCTTGATTCAGTTTTTGGAGGTTGTATGATTCTAAGAATTTATCCATTTCTTCTAGGTTATCCAATTTGTTGGCATATTTCTTTCCATGATATTCTCTCATAATCCTTGGTATTTCTAAAGTATCTGTTGTTGTAATTTCTCCTCTTTAATTTCTGATTTAATTTATTTGAGGCTTCTTTCTTTTTTTCTTAGTGAATCTAGCTAAGAGTTTCTCAATTTTGTTTATTTTTCAAAGAACCAGCGTTTAGCTTCATCGGTCTTTTCTATTGTCATATCAGTCTTTATTTCACTTATTTCTCTTCTGATGTTTATTATTTCCTTCCTTCTACTGACTTTGGGCTATGTCTGTTCCTTTTCTACTTCTTTCAGGTATAGTGTTAGATTGTTTACTTGATATTTTTCCTGTTTTTTGAGGTAGGCCTGCATTGCTATATACTTTCCTCTTAGTATCACTTTTGCTACATCTCATAGATTTTGGGATGTTGTGATTTCATTTTCATTTGTCTCCTGGTATTTTTTTGATTTCTCCTTTGATTTCTTCATTAATCCAATAGTTGTTCAGTAGTATGTTGTTTATTCTCCACATATTTGTGACTTTTCCACCTTTCTTCTTGTCATTTATTTCTAGTTTCATACCATTGTGGTTGGAAAAGATGTTTTATGTGATTTCAATCTTCTTAAATCTATTGATACTTGTTTCATTTTCGAACATATGGTCTATCCTTGAGAATGTTCCACGTGCACCTGAGAAGAATATGTATTCTACTTTTGGATAGAATGTTCTCTATATATCTATTAAGTCCATTTGGCCTGGTGTTTCACTTAAGGACAATGTTTCCTTGTTGACTTCCTGTGTGGATAGTATATCTATTGATATAAGTGAGGTATTAAAGTGCCCTACTATTATTGTGTTGCATTTAATTTCTCCCTTTATGTCTGTTAATAGTTGCTTTATATACCTTGGTGCTCCTGTGTTAGGTACGTATATATTAATAAAGGTTATGTATTCCTGATGGATTGTCCCCTTTATTGTTATATAATGCCCATTTTTGTCTCTTGCTATCTTTTTTGTCTTGAAGTCTATTTTTTCCAATATAAGTATAGCTACACTTGCTTTTTTTTGGTTGTCATTTGCGTGGAATATTATCTTCCATCCCTTCACTTTGAGTCTATGTTTGTCTTTGGAGGTGAGACATGTTTTCTAGAGATAGCAGATTGATGGGTCTTGTTTTTTAATCCATTTGGCCACTTTATGCCTTTTGATTGGTGAATTCAATCTGTTTACATTTAGGGTGATTATTGTTATATGAGGACTTAATTCTGCTATTTTAGCTTTTGTTTTCTGGTTGTTCTATATTTCCATTCTTTCTTCTTGTGTTTCTGTCTGCCTTTCATTTGGGTGATTTTCTGGGAAGTGTTTCTCACTTTCCTCTTTTTTAATGTTTTGTGACTCTGCTCTGAATTTTTGTTTTGTGATCACCATGGGGTTTTCATAAAAGATCTCATAGACGGTATAGTGCTTTTTCTGCTGATAGCATCTTATCTCCATTTGCCTATGGAGGTTCCATTCTTTTCCTCTCTGTCTCTACATTTTTGTTGTCACAAATTATCCCTTTTTGTCTTGTGAGTTTGTTACTAAATTGAAGTGATTACAATTATTCTTAATGCTTTCTTTTCTGTTAACCTTTATGTTATAATTAAGTATTTACCAACCTATTCTTATATAGAGCTAAAATTTTCTGATTCTATTTATCTCCTTGCTCAAAGCTTTATAGAACTTTGCTTTTTTTGTTTCAACATTACTTATAAGGCAGAACTAGTGTTGATAAACTCCCTCAGCTTTTGTTTGTCTGGGAAAGGCTTTATTTCTCTGTCATATCTGAAGGATAATATTTCACTGGATAGAGTACTCTTGGTTCATAGTTTTTGTCTTTCAATATTTTTAATATTTCATTCCACTCTCTCCTAGCCTGTAGGGTTTTTGCTGAGAAATCCACTGAAAGCCTGGTGGTAGTTCCTGTGTATGTTATTTTGTTCTCTATTTCTGCCCTTAATATTTTTTCTTTGTCATTGACTTGACAGTTTTAATATTATATGTCTTCAAGAAGCTCTTTTTGCATTGAGGTAATTAGGAGTTCTATTAGCTTGTATGTCCATTTCTTTCCACAGGTTTAGGAAGTTCTCAGCTATTGTTTCTTTGAATAAGCTCTCTCCTCCCTTCTCCCTGTCTTCTCCTTCTGGGATACTCATTATCCTTATGTTGCTTTTCCTAATTGCATGGGATATTTCTCATAGAATTTCTCCTCTTTTTAACAATCTTAATTCTCTCTCCTCTTCCACTTGAATCATTTCTAAGTTTTTATCTTTTAAACTTAGATTCTCTCTTCCATGTGGTCTGCTCTGTTTCCAAAGCTTTCTACTTTAGTCTTCATCTTATTTATTGAGTTCTTCAGCTCCAGAATTTCTGCTTAATTGTTATTTAGAATTTCTATCTCTTTGGTGAAATACTCCTTCTGTTCATTAATTTTATTCCTGAGCTCATTGAATTGTCTTTCTGAGTATTCTTGTAGCTTGTTGAGCTTCTTCATGACAGCTATTTTAATTCTCTGTCAGTTAGATCACAATCTCCCATGACTTTAAGTCTAGTTTCTGGAGAATTGTCATTTTCTTTTTGTGATACCATACTACCTTAGCTTTTCATGGTGCTTGATGAGTAGTTCCTTTGCTGGTGCGTTAGTGGTAGCAAAACACTTTCTTGATTAGGTAAGTCTTCATTGACTTTGATTTTGAGCTACTTCTGCTTGTATTTCAGAGCCAGGGCTTTCCACCCTCCACTGCCTCTGCCAGAGGTATCATCAGTGCCCTCACTGTGCTGCTTGTCCTCCAAGATTGCTGGTGCCTTGCTGCTTAAAGTATCACTGCAGTCATTGCACTGCCACCAGGGTCACTGAACTGGTGAGTACCTCTGCTACTTCCACAGTTGCTGAAGCTGTGGGTTCCCCCACTGCAGTCAGGGGAAGGGAAGGGGATGGTGGGGCAGGAACTGGGGTCACTGGCACCTATGCCACTGCAAAGTTTATTTGGTCTGTAGGTGCAACTGCCATGGGTAGGAGGGCCAGAGCTGCAGATGCCACTGCAGCTGGTGGGGGAGCAGGGTCACTGTTCTTGGGATCTCTGCAGGCTTGGGTGCAGCTACCATGTGCACCACAGAGCTGCTACTCCCAGGTTTTCTGGGGGTGCTGGCACCTCCACTGCTGGGGGCACTGGGTTTTCAGGTGTCACTACTGCCACCAAGGGTGCCAGGGTTATAAGCACTACTGCTACCAGCACAGGGGGAGCGGTACCTGGGTCACAGGTGCCACTGTGGCTGGAGACTCTGGTCTTGGGCACCGGTGTGGTTCATGAAACCCCTGGTTATAGGCACCACCACCATTGCTGGGGGCATTGTGGTCTTCAATGCAGCCCTTGCTGCTTGGAGGGTCAGTGTCGAAGGTACCACCATTGGGGAAGCAGGAGGAGACTGGGTTGCAGGCACCACTTTGGTTCCTGGAGCCTCTGATCTTGGGCATTGCAGCAGTTCCTGGAGCCTCAGGTTGTGGGCACTACCACCACTACAGGGGGAGGGGAACAGGCTGAGTTGCAAGTGCTGCCATGGTTCCTGGAACCTTTGGGAGCATGGACTGTCTTGGTTCCTGGGTCCTCTGCTCACAGACATTACCACAGTTCCTGGAGCCTCTGATCACAAGCATGGCCACAGTTCATGGAGCCTCTAGTAGAAAGCTGCTGCTGTTTCTCTCTTAGTTCCACCGCCTCCCAGAGGTCCAGTCCACCCTTCAGAGGTACAGATGTATGGATCTCTCAGGTGTTCTGCTTTGCTGTGCAGAGGATTCTTTATTGGACTATTGATGTCCTACTGGTTGTAACTTAGAGGGGAAGAGACAAAGGGACCAACTCACTCTGTCATGATGATGATGCCACTCTAGACTCAGATTCTTTTTAAATTTAAGTGGTCTATGAGAGATTTAACTTGTGTTTATCAGCTAACTTTAAAACAGCAACTTATTAATTACTTAAGTAATGTTTATTCAATCAGGAAAATTAAAGAACAGTATATAATATACATATGCTTATATATGTATATTATATATGTGTATATATACACATATTGTATGTATATAATATGCTATATACATACTATATATATATATATGTATGTCATAATCTTACCAAATATTTGACCACTATTGGCCTTGGGGTGTGTATTCATTTAGTTATTGCTCCTTATCTTTGCATTTATATACATAGATTTTATTATTCCAAAAAAACATACTGTGTATTGCTTTTTGTGACATGCTTTATTCATGCAATTATATGAGAATCTTATATAATCAGTACAATATCCTTTTATTATCTACATCATATTCCACTGTATTGACATATCATAATTAATTTTTTTATTGTTATAAGAATGCAACATGACATCTACCCTCTTAAAAAATTTTTAAGTGTACAATACAATATTAGCTATAGGCACAATGTTGTACAGCAGATCTTTTGGACTTATTCACCTTGCATAACATAAACTTCATACCTGTCAAATAGCAACTCCCCATTTTTCCCTTCCCCTAGCATCTAGCAATCACCTTTTTCTGCTTAAGTGAGTTTGACTACTTTAGATACCTCAGATAAGTGGAAATATATCATATTTGTCCTTCTGCGACGGGCTTATTTCACTTAGCATGATGTTCTTAAATTTTATCCATGTTGTCACTCATGGTGCAGGATTGCCTTCTTTTAAAAGGCTGAATAATATCCCATTGTATTTGTATACCACATTTGCTTTCTCTACTTGTCTGATGATGGACATTTAGGTTGTTTCCACATCCTGGATATTGTGAATAATACTGCAATAAACTTGGGAGTGCAACTATCTCTTCAAAATCCTGACTTCAATACTTTTGGGTAAATAACTGTAAGTAGGATTGCTAGATTATATGGTAGCTCTGTTTTTAGTTTTGGGGGTAAACTTCATAGCAGCATCATTTTACATTGCCTTCAACAATGTACAAGTGTTATAATTTCTCCAAATTCTCACCAACACTTATCTCTGGTTTTGTTGTTTGTTTGTTTTTGATAATAGCTATTCTAACAGGTATGAATTATCTCATTGTGGTTTTGATTTGCATTTTCCTGATGATTAAAGGTTGAACATGTTTTCATATGCCTATTGGCCATTTGTATGTCTTCTTTGGAGAAATGTCTGTGCAAGTTCTTTGCCCATTTTTAAGATCAGGGTTTTTTTTTATTATTGGCTTGTATGAGTTCCTTATGTATTTTGGAGAGCAACCATTTATCAGACAAACAGTTTACACATATATTGTCTCATTCTTCACTCTGTTGATTATTTCCTTTGCTGAGCAAAAGCTTTTTAGTTTAATGTAGTCCCACTTGCCTATTTTTGCTTTTGTTGCCTGTGCTTTTTGTGTCATATCCAAGAAATTGTTGCCAAGACCAATGTCTTGATGCTTTCTCCTGTGTTTTCTTCTAAGAATGTTTTAGTTTCAGATCTTACATTTAAGATTTTAGTCCATTTTAAGTTGCTTTTGGTGTGTGTGTAAGAGTCCAATTTCATTCTTTTGCATGTGGATATCCAATTTTTCCAACACCATTTGTTGAAGACACTGCCCTTTTTCCAATGTGTATTCTTGGTACCCTTGTCAAAGATTGCATGGGTTTATTTCTAGGTTCTCCATTCTGTTCCAAATGTCTATATGTCTATCTTTATGCCAGTACCATACTGTTTTAATAGCTGAAGATTTGCACTATATCTTGAAATCAAGAAGCGTCATGCCTCCTGCTTTGTTCTATTTCCCAAAGATTATTTTGACTATTTGGGGTCCTTTGTGGTTCCATATGAATTATAGGATTGTTTTTTCAATTTCTGTAAAAAAAGAGTACCCTTGGGATTTTGATAGGAATTGCACTGATTCTGTAGAATGCTTTTTATAGCATGGATATTTTAATAATATTAAGTCTTCCAATCCATGAACATGGGTTATCTTTCCATTTATTTGTGTCTTCTTTAATTTCTTCAATCAATATTTTCTAGTTTTCAGGGTACAAGTCTTTTAGCTTCTTAAGTTGATTTCTAAGTATTTTATTCTTTTGGATGCTATTATAAATGGGACTTTCTTAATTTGTTTTTCTGGTAGTTTAGTTTATTGTTAATGTATAGAAAAGCAACTGATTTTTGTACTTTGTGTCCTGCAACTTTACTGAAAGTATTTACTAATTCTTACAGGTAGGTGTGTGTGTGTGTGTGGAGTCTTTAGGGTATGAATATTTAATCTACAAACGGTAATAATTTTACTTATTTATTTCTGATTTGGATGTCTTCTATATATATATTTTTTTTGCCTGATTGCTTTTGCTAGGACTTCTAGTACTTTGTTGAATAGAAATAGCAAGAGGTAAAATGTCTGCTTTGTCCCTGATCTTAGAAGAAAAGCTTTTAATTTTTCACCCTTGAGTGTGATACTAATTCTGGGCTTTTTGTAAATGGCCTTTCATATTTTGAGGTAATTTCCTTCTAGTCTTAGCTTTTTAAGAGTTTTAACACAAAAGGATATTGAATTTTTTCAAATGCTTTTTCTGCATCTATTGAGTTGATCATATGATTTTTTTCTTTTGTTCTATCAAGTTAGTGTATTGCATTAGTAGGTTTTCATATGTTGAAGCATCCTTGCATCTCAGGAATAAAGCTCATGTAGTCATAGTGTATGATCGTTTTAAGGGGATCAGTTTCGTAGTATTTTGTTGAGAACTTTTGCATGTTTATTCATCAGGGATATTAGCCTGTAATTTTCTTTTTTTATAGTTTCTTTGCCTGTCTTTGGTATCAGGGTAATACTGACCTCATAAAATGAGTTTGCAAAAGATTCCAAATTTTTGAATAGTTTCAGAAGAATTGGTAAGTCTTCTTCTTTTCTTTTGAGGAAGATTATCCCTGAGCTAACATCTGCTGCCAATCCTCCTCGTTTTGCTGAGGAAGATTGGCCCTGAGCTAACATCCGTGCCCATCTTCCTCTATCTTATATGTGGGACACCTGCTACATCATGACTTGATAAGCAGTGCATAGGTCTGCACCCATGATCTGAACTGGTTTTCTCGATAGTTTGTGATCTCTTGCTTCCTCTTGTGCCTGTCTGCTCTACCACACATCTTCTGGGGCAGCAGCACTCTCCGAGCTCCTTTTGTGTTCTCACTGGCTCCCAGGCATCTAGAGTATGCTAGGTCCTATCCATGCTCTGGAGGGACTGAAGCCAGTGCCTTGGGTGGTCACCTGAGAAGTTTAAACAGTGGATGTACGATTCAATCTTCTCTTTTCCTCCCCAGAGATGAACCAAGGGCTTGGAGTCTTGATAGGGGAGGAGCTCTGGTAGATGACTGCATAGTAGTCCAAACTGCTTTTGTTCTCAGTGACCTCCAGGCATTCAGAGTATGCCACATCCCATCAGTGCTGTGAGATGGGCAAGACAGAAGCCAGTCCCTTGGGCAACCCCAGGAAAAGGTGGAATGTTGAACCCATGGTCCAAATCTTTCATTCCCCAGGGAGAAGCTGGAATCTGGGATTTTTCACGAACTTGCTCTGTGCTGAGCCTAGGAGATGGGCAATGGTAAGTACTTATGTGCTGGTCCAGACTGTCATCTTTTTATTCAGTAGCTCTCAGGTGTCTAGAGTATACTGGATCCTGGAAGTGCTCTGAGACAGGCAAGATGAGGCCAGTCCCTTGGGCAGCCCTTGGAAAATGAATTTTTGATGCATTGTCTCATTCTTTTTCTCCCCAGGGTGAAGCTTGGATTTGGAGTTCATCACCTTCTTACTCTGTGCTGAGCTGTGAGGAGGAGCCATGGTGAGTGCTTGCACACTAGTCCAAATCACTATCTTTGTTCTTAGTGACTCCCAACCTTAGAGTTCCTGCCATTGATCAGATTCAGCCAAGACAGAAACCAGTCTCTTGGGTAGCACTCTGAAAAATCCAAATGTTGAATGTGTGGTCCAATCCTTTGCTTCCCTCCCCAGGGAGAATCTGGGAGCTGGGGTTTTTCTCCAAATCTTATGACTCTGTGCCAAGGGGAGGGATTATGATGAAGTGTCTCAGATTTTCCTATCATCTCAGTTTTCCCACTCACCTGGGGTGCAGAAGCCTTTCAACTGGTTTCTGGATTTCCCACAAAGGGGATTGGTACTTAGATTGTTGTCGAATTGAGGTGTCTGCTGGGGAGTCGTGGGCAGGGAGGGAAGTCCAGGGTTTCCTATTCTGTCATCTTGCTGATGTCATCTCCTCCCCAAAATTAATTTTAACAATCCCCTGATAGTAAACATTTTGGTCATTTGCATTTTTTATTATATAAACTTTCCATGAATATCCTCTTACTAATTTTGTGTACATTCCTGATTATTGCCTTACTAGACAATTTCTTGGAATAAAATTTCTGGATCAAAAAGTACAAACATTTTAAGCCTTTTGAAATATATTTCCAAATTATACTTCCGAAAGGCTGCATGGATTTATAGTCCTTTGAGTAGTGCATGGAAGTTATCAGATAATATTTAAACCATCACTTAGTAGTGTTTAAGGATTAATCGGTCAGACAAAGGAAAGATACAAACATATGGGAGAAAGAAAATGGAGTTGGAGGGAAGGTGGGCAGTGAGTACTAAGCCTTACATTGATAAGATGTGTAATTGGTCTTCCAATTGCAGAGAACACAGGCTGAGCATACTGTTTATGAATTTATTGTGTTCTTGAATTCTTGTGAAAATCTTTTTCTCTTAATAGTCCTACCTTATAGCATTATAATAATCAAAATGTAATTGTCCTGGAAGCAAGGATGTGAGCACTCACTCTTAAATTTTATTCTTAAGAAACCAAACTCCACGAGCCTCCCTTAGTCCTCTTTTCTAAGCTATTCCGTCAGTACTGAAGCTATTTAGATAAGATGGTGGCTAAGAGTCCATTTAGCTTTTGGCCAAAAGTAATTTGCTGTTGGAATTCAGTGGAGATTCTGCTATAACATAATCCTTTCCTTAGTGTGGGGAAAATTGGACAATTATCACTTTGGGATGATTTATATAGAAAACTACCAGAGAGCTGGTGCCTGCTAGCTTTGCAATAATATGCCTGTCACAAGCCCAAAATGCCTCTTTCATCTACCTGAAATTTTCTTTGTTTGTTTTTCTTTTTTTTTTTTCCTCTTGGACCAGGCTGAAATCCTATGATAAAAGAGGAAAAAAATACTAATAGGAATAGTATACAATGTTAAGAAATGTTTCTGCCTTTGAATTAATAGCTCTTTTTAATCTTCCTGATTTTTTGGTACATGTTTGATGCAGAAGTGTGTAAATATTTTTGGCTTCAGCCTTGCTCTGGAAATTGCAGAAGAAAGATAAAGGAAGAAAGTGTTAATCCACTATTGGAAATCCTTCACTGATGGGAAAACTCACACATATCTGGGACACAGTACTGCAATGAAGCACAAGACAGAGGAGAACACAATGTCTTTGTATTATTTGTGAGTACGTCTGTGTGTAGCTATTTTATGTGAGCTCATTTTCTTTAATAATGAACAAAAAGAGACAATGCATATACACTGAGATTGCAATACACTGAGATAATTAGCTGATCTTGTCATTGCACACAGTGCTTTTAGGAAACACTTCTAACACCTTTCTTTAAGTCCTGGCATGGCTCACTTTTCACCAGGATAACGACCAGTTAAAAAGAAGTGGCTAGCAATAATAAACCTGCCAGATGCTGGTTTTGCTTTATTATGTTTTAAGATACTTCACTTCCCTCAAACCAGGTTGCTAGGGTGATATGTGACCTTTTTCTTTAAAAACTTCCTTTAAGCTGTGAAGCCAAAGAAGTGAACTAAAGCCAGCAGGACTGTTTTTAAAGCATAAGAACAATTTGAGATGAAAGGTGCAAGAAAAACAACAAGCTTGGAGTAATAGTTGATGCTTTATGTTTCCAAATAGACAAAAACATCCACACTGAACAAGAGAGCTTGTGAGAAGCAACTGATTTATGTCCAGTTGAACTTTTGAACTAGATACTTAATTTTCAACCATTATATATCTAATTGAAATGTTAGACATGTTACTCATTTGTAGATACACACTTTCAAAACCCTATTGGGAATTCATTTGTCTCAAAAGAAAAATAATAAAAATAATATAATAAGGGTGAAGCAATTATTATTTTGAAACATTAAAATGAAGTTGCTGGGGAAATCACTTGATAACAATAGTGAAGGAACTGAGAAATGTATTATTTTAAAAAATTTTTTATTTGTTTTTATTTTTGCTGAGGAAGATTAGCCCTGAGCTAACATCTGTGCCAATTATCCTCCACTTTATATGTGCGTCGCTGCCACACCTTGGCTGATGAGTAATGTAGGTCTGTGCCCAAGATCCAAACCTGCAAATCTGGGCTGCCAAAGCGGAGTAGGCCAAACTTAATCATTATGCCACGGGGCCAGCCCTGAGAAATTTATTTATTTTTTAATGAAAAGTGTATGTTCTCCAAGTCAAATTCTTATAAAAGCAATAGAATTCAATAGATCTGTATTTTCTCTGTTTCTTACAGAAAGAACCATCTATTAAAATGGTTATATTTATTCTCTTAACAACAAACACGACAATGTCCAAGTGAATATAAAATGCAGATTTTCAGTCCAAAATTTCTACATGGCCATCTGGACTTGGAAATTAATTGGAGAGAAAAGTTCATGACTCTAGAGAAACACAGCATTAAGAGTGGTTCTTTGAAAAAGACCAGTAAGTAAATAATTTAGTTGTGTATTTATTTTAGTTTTTAATGGAAGCTGTTTGGGATGCCCTCTTCTCTCATCTCTGTCCCGATGCGAGGCCCAGCTGTCATGTTTTGATAGTGCCGTGCTTTTGTAGTCTTGGTTAGTAGTCACTAGTATTGTTTTTCTCCTCAAAGTTTCTGTCCTCTTTAAAGCTGAAAGGCCTTCTCCATCTTGAAGGCTTTTGATCATTGCAACAGCTAATTGTCAACAATAATTAGAGTTACAGAAAGGCAGGAGAAAAATATTGTCTACTGTAAGAGATGCAGAGAGAAATTTCAGAGCTTCTGGAATTCAGCTGAAAATCCTAATAAAGGAAATGACTCTCCTAATGAAGAATTGCAGTCATCATAGAATTTTAGCAAAATAGATGAATAAATAAGAGGATCCAAAGGAAACCAGAATAGAAATGTTTCCTAGTTTTACACTCCTAACCATATCACTATTTCTCTTTTAAATAAGGTTTATCGCTAATATCAACAAAGTATTTTTATTGCTATTGAATTTAAAATGGCATATAAGCTAGGCATGCACATAACTCAGGCTTTCACAAAGCGAGAATGTAAGAGGCACAGTCCAGACATCCAAAGATATTAAGAAGGAAATACTATCATTTACTCAAGTTCCTTAAAGAACACAAAAGGCAATTAATTCACGACCAATAATACTTTTCAAATCTCATTTGTTTCTACTCTGTATTATACATATGTATATACACACACACACACATATGTATATAACATATATATGTCCTTTGGAGCCTTTTAGATGTTAAACCCCCCAAATGATCATCTAAACCCACCTGTATGGTTTTCTGTCTGTCTTTCTTCTCCCTCTTTGCTGTGAAGGTCAACTTAGCCCGTTAGACTTGCTTCTTAATTATCTTTCAGCTCTATTCATTTTACACGTTCTGCATCACACATACACAAAAAAGCAGGCAAATACATAACATTACTTGAGGTAGAGATTAGAGCACACGTACGAGTTAGTAAAAACATTCTCTTTAGGATGTGGGGAGTATCTAAATTAAATTAACAGACATCACATCCTCATTCATCTAAAAATTATTGTTTTAGCATAATAAATACAGTACAACACTTTATAGCATGATTTGCTGTAATGCAAGGTTGGATATAATGTGACTGTCATTTTGTTCACATCGTGTACCCAGCATCTTTGCTTAAATGGGGATAGGCTAATGTGTGAGGGGTTGTTTGGAAGTTACTGCCTTGTGGTTATTTGAGATGAGATTTCTCAGTTCAATGTAAGGCCATATGTGTACACTATAAGTTTCGCCATCTTTATCTTTGTACATTTATGACAATACAGTATCTGAAAAATAGTATTTTTTACTTATTTCTGGAACACAACATAAACTTTAAGAAACCGAATTTTGTGGACCTCATTTATATTTTTATGGTAAGATTCACCTTATATTGGTTATTTAAGCAATACATGCTTATTATAAAGAATTTACATAGTACAGAAAAGCACAATAAGAAAATAAAAACTTCACCAAAATCTTATCAACTACACACAACTTGTGTGAACATTGAATGAACACTATCCCATACTTTCCCTACCCAATACATAGGACTTTGCACTTCAAATAAAATATTTTTTAGAGAACATCCTCATACATAGACGTAGCCTAGTAAATCTTACCTAGCCCACAAGGTAATAAGCTTCCATCATTGATTGTCATCTTAAGAATTGCCATTCTTTCCGTGTGAACATCAAATAAAACTAAAACAAAGGGATCTAAACAGTCTGCTGCCCAGAGCATCTCAATAAATCTTCCATGTTGTTTATATAAAACTGAAAAATAAGAAACCCTTCCAGGTATGAAGAACAAGCATATGTCCCAACTGGTAATAGCAATCAACATTCTCATGCCCAGCAATCAGCATGTCGGCTTAACTGCAGCCCTTTTAAAATGGAGCTTGAGTTGGGGCTCTTGGGCCTAAGTGTTAACTGCACCCCCCCACCCCCCACCATGTTCATCTAAACCCATCTGCATGATTTTCTATTTATTTGTTCCAACATGTTCTCTCTGGTACGTGAGTGGGTTAGGGTGGTTGTAGATTATTCACTAGCTGCCTGTAATCCCTACGGAATTTAATTACCTCCTGTAGAGGCAGAGGTGGATAAGGTCAGTGGTTTTATTTAGGACAAGAGATGCCAGGTTTTAAAAAAAAGAGGCAATATAGGGTGGAGCAAAGAGAGAGCAGTGACCTCGAACTCAGACAATTGACCCAGCTGTTGACATGTATAAGTAACTTAGTTTTATAATCTTGTTTCCTCGTCTCTGAAATGAGGTTAACACCACATTAAGTTGTTGCAACAATTAACCTGGGCAACAAATGTTAAAATTAAATATAATTTGAACAAGTGTTGAAATTCCTAGTTCATCTTAATCTCCCTTTTCTTCAGGTTTCTGATTAATCCCATTATACTCATAAGAAAATAATATGACATATCTCCAGTGAGAAACTTAAATCAGATTACCGAGATGGTCAGGTAGGATCCAGAAAAGTAAACTCTGTTTCCCACCTCCCAGTCCATTTCTGTGTCCTCTGGGACATATTATTTCTTTGAAGGCCAATATGCTCTCCTTTAGTCACTCTTAAGAGTAAGTCTTCTTCTAACTTACTAGTAAAATAGGCTGCATTTAGTTTCACAGCACAAAAGATGGAGAAGTCTTTTATGGTTCTCTCAGATACCGAATCTAGCTGTTTCTTAGGAAAATAATGCAATGTGTCTTAATGGGCAAAATTGATTCATGTGCCTCTCCTCCTGTTCAGGAAACAAAGGTCCTAGATCATTAAATAAGAGGCAGGGAAGCTTACTGGAGTCCAGACAATATGATTACCAGCAGATTAAAGATGCTGAAGAGAAGAAAATGCAGAGGCTTTCAGATTTCTGAACAGTAATAGTCTTAGCCTTGCTGGGGGGTGGTGAGAACACTCGTGCAGCCAGTTTTGAGCAGCTTTTTGTAGAAAAGTCCAAGTAGTATTTCTGAGATGACAAAACATATATGAGATCTGGGTTCTGCACATTGACTTAAAAACAAAAAGTAAGTGTATTTTGAGAGGGTAAGTTTATTAATGAGAAGTTAATCCACAGGATAAAGGTGAGTGTGCAGAGACTGGGATATTTCCGGAATTCTTTTGTCCCATACGCATCCTCCACTCGTTGTACTCTTCTGTTCATTTCCGGCCTTTGAAAGCTTGGGATTGCAGAGTCAATCTTCAGCGGTAGTGGTGGAGGTAGTAATGGTGGTCATCGCAATAGGGTACAGTTTTAATGCTTCCTAGCGCAGGCACCCTCCTAGGCGCTTTCCATGCCTTAGCTCACTTCATCTGCATGGTGTTTAACAGCAATGCTAGTACAGTAGCCACCATTGATTGCAGGCTTCTCAGGTATAGAAACTAAGTGCTAAGTTTCCTAAATACACAATCTCCTTTAACTGTTATTTTAATTCTATAAGGTTGGTATTATTCTATACTTTATAGATGTGGGAACTTATTTTCAGAGGTGTTAAGTCACTTAGCAGAAGTATGAATGTATTCTGGTATTTATATAGTTTGCAATTGGTGCAGCTAAGATTTGGATGAACAACTATGCGATTCCACAGCCTAAGCCTGGTTTTTATCATTATATGATATTGTTTTATTCAGACATATTTCATTATTGCCTTTGCCGTTAATAATAGATCATTTGTATTTGGGGTCTATTCATTGTATGAAGCGTTATACTGGACGCTTTATTATGGTATCTTGATTAATGCTCATATTTACCTATATTATTGATCTTATCCCTATTTAATAGACGAAGATACTGGGTTTCAGAGAATTGGGTCCCTTGGACCAAGGTTCCACATCAATCAAACGACTCTGGTGACATACTGATCCAGGCCTGTATTGATCCAAAGTCTATGGTCTTTCCATTAAACTCGACTGCTGAATTCACGCAGGGGAAAAAATAATAATAATAATGGTGACTGCGTCATTTTTAGGTATACAGATATCTAGTACCACAGTTAAAATAAGAGTTAGATTAATCTGTAACTAAGACTAATAAGATAATCATGTTAATAGTGAAATAAGCTGCACTGACATTCAAAGACAAAATACCAAAGTGCTGGTGCTAACACTTTAATCTCGCCTTATTTAGTTGCTGCTAGTCATTAAAACCTGCTTGATTATGATTAAAATACCCCTCAAATTTCACCTCACAAATTCAGGTGAAGTGAATAGCACGTAAAGTGTATTTTATCAGAATGATACCTTGGACACTGGTCTGTAGCATTACAGGAGTAAGTGACAAGTCTTCTTTTATTCACCTAATTTTAGATTTTGTATGCCAAGCATAGGTTTTGCTGTGTGCATAGAAAATAAACATGAATACTTTTCCCCCAACATTGACAGCAATACAAAGATTCTTGCAATCACACGATCTATTAACATTATACTGGAGAGCTTAGCCAGGGTAATGAGTCAAAGACAGTAAATCATATAAGGATGGAAAAGGAAGAAATAAAATTGTCAGTATTGCAGACAATACATTGGTGTCTACAGAAAATCCAAAATAATCCACATACAGATCACTAGAATTTATAAACGAAATTAGTACATTTACTAGTTAGAAAGTCAACATAAAAATAATATCTTTATATTTTAGCAATAAACAATTCAAAAATGAAATGTCTATAATTTTACAATTAACATTTAAGATGACATTCAAAAGCAACAAATACTTAGGAATGTATCTGAAAGATGTGCAAAACTGCTGTATTGAAAACTACAGGGGCCAGCCAGGTGGTCAGCGGTTAAGTGTTCACGTTCCGCTTCGGCGGCCTGGGGTTCGCCAGTTCGGATCCTGGGTGTGGACATGGCACAGCTTGGCACGCCATGCTGTGGAAGGCATCCCACGTATAAAGTAGAGGAAGATGGGCATGGATGTTAGCTCAGGCCCAGTCTTCCTCAGCAAAAAGAGGAGGATTGGCAGCAGATGTTAGCTCAGGGCTAATCTTCCTCAAAAAAAAAAAAAAGTAAAGAAAAGAAAACTACAACACATAGCTGAGGGAATTTAAAGACTACTTAAGTAAATATATATGAATTTGAAAATTTACTATTGTAATGATATCGATTCAATCTGAACTGATTTATAGGAATCCTATTCATTATTCATAATAGCATAATAAAATATGTTATTGTATTCTGGTGTGGAAATTCTAAAACTTATTAGAGAAATGCAAAGAAGAATCAAGGTGAAGAACAGATCTGAAGAACTTACCTACTAAACATCAACTCTTACCAGAGTTGTGAGGAAAGTATGGTCTTTTCAATATGTGATGTTGGGTCAATAGGATATCCATATGGGGAAAAAAAAATCTCACACTATAGTCAAAAACAATTCCAGGTGAATTGTAGTTCTTCATGTGAAACGAAAATCAATAAAGCTCCTAGCTGAAAACATATATAAAATCCTTGTGACCTTGAGGCAAAATTTCTCCATCAGACCATAGAAAGCAACCTACCATAAAGGAGAAGATTGATCAATTCAAAACAGTAAATTAAGAATGTCTATTAAATAAAAGAGTGAAAAGACAAACCACAAAGTGGGAGAACAAAGAAGATATATACTCGTATGAGGAATATATAAAGAACAATCGATCAATAAATAAAGACAGACAACCCAATATATAAGTGGAAAAAACGTGGACGGTTTTCTCACAAAGAAGAATATCCACATAACTAATAGATATATGAAAAAATATGCTACTCTTTTAATCATCACAAAAGAGCAAATTGAAACCACAATGTGATACCACTAAACAACCTCACGAATAGCTAAAATTTAAAAATAAAATCATAAAAATAGAAAGCCTCTAACATCCAGTGCAAGCAAGAATCTGGAGCAAATAGAACTCGCATACACTGCTGGGCTGGTGGGAACACACACTTGTACAATCTCTTTGGAAAACTCTTGAGCAATATCAGCTCAAACTGATCATGCGCACAGCCTACGCCAGCAATTCCATTCCCAGGTATGCACTCAACCAAAATGTGCACAATATAGTCATCAAAAACACAGGTGCACAAGTGTTCACAGCGGCACTATTTGGAATAGCCCAAACTGGAAACAACCTAAATGTCCATCAATTCCAAAATGAATACATTTCCCTATGTTTATCCGATGGAATACAATAGCAATGAAAATAAATAAACTCCTAATACACAGTGAAATGAATGAATTTCAGATATATAGCATGAAAAAAGAGGTAGACACAAAAAAGTAATACTATATGATTCCGATTATATAAAGTTCAAAAAAATGATAAAATTAATCTGTAGTCTGAGGAGCCAGAACAGCGCTTGCCTTAGAGGAGGAGACAGATGTGGTAACTAGAACACGGTAAGCTTCTAGGTGCCGGAAATGTACTCTAGCTTGATCTGAGTGGTGATTACATGGATGTACTCCTTTTGTGAAAATTAATGAACTGTACACCCATGATTTGTGTATGGATGTCAGACTTCAGCAACAAGTCGCAAGTCAATTTAAAGAAAGAAAACCAAGAATTTGATCCTTTAAGATGGAAAATCCTCCAGAGTGTTTGACATAGAATAAACTAGATAAGACATATATACAATATTAGGCAAGGAGTTAGTATAATCATGTACAGAAAAAATTTTAATTGTAAGAAAAAATATATAAATTCACATAAATATATATTTTTAAAACTAGTCTTTTTAAAAAATGTGCTTGAGAGAAAATCTAAATAGTCTACAACCAAAAAAAATATAAAAGTTTGTAAAAAATCAACTCCTTCAAGTGTTCAAAAATTCAACCCCAGGGGCTGTCGCCGTGGCCGAGTGGTTAAGTTCTCGCGCTCCGCTGCAGAGGACCAGCGTTTCCCCGGTTTGATCCTGGGCCCTGACATGGCACCGCTCGTCAGGCCATGTTGAGGGGGCATCCCACATGCCACAACTAGAAGGACCTGCAACTAAAATACAACTACATAGGGGGGGATTTGGGGAGATAAAGCAGGAAAGAAAAGAAAGAAGAAGATTGGCAACAGTTGTTAGCTCAGGTGACAATCTTTAAAAAAAAAGAAAATCAACCCCTTCAATGGGGCGTGGTCTAGATGGATGTATGGTTTTATACAGTCTAAAGGAGCACATTACAGAAAATTATGGAAAGTATTATAAGGAATTGATTTTAATCAATATAGTAATAATATAGTTTAAATCATAAGATATTTTTATCTTTTAAATATTTTTTCATAATTCTTTTGCCAAACATAATAATTATTGAAATAAAAATATAATTAAAATGGAACTAACAGAATACAGGTGTGATGATGAAATACAAGGGTACTAATGAAACGTTAGCAAATCATGTTTGACGATATTAACACACCATAGTAATGCTGGGCTTGTCCTATGATGAAACCAGGAAGTTGACAGTCTTTGTTTTATATTTTTTATTTTATTGAGGTCATATTGGGTTATAACATTGTAAATTTCAGGTGTACATCATTATATTTCAGCTTCTGTTTAGACTGCCTTATGTTCACCACCAAAAGTCTAGTTTCCATCCGTCACCAAACATATGTGTCCCTTTTGCTCACCCTCAGCTCATTTCCCTTCTGGTAATCACCAATCTGTTTTCTGTATGTACACATTTGTTTGTTTATTTAACTTCCACATATGTGTGAAATAATATGGTATTTGTCTTTCTCTGTCTGACTTATTTTGTTTACCATAATGCCCACAAGCTCCATCCATGTTGTCGCAAATGACGTGATTTCGTCTTTTTGCCGCTGAGTAGTATTCCATTGTATGTATATACCGTATCTTCTTTATCCATGAAAGAACTCATACAACTCAACAACAACAACAAAAACAACCTGATCAAAAAATGGACACAGCATATGAACAGACATTTTTCCAAAGATTGACAGATGGCCAATGGGCACATCAAAAGATGTTCAACATCACTAATTATTAGAGAAATGCAAATGAAAACCACAATGAGATATCACCTCACACCTGTTAGAATGGCTATTATTAAAAAGATGAGAAATAACAAGTGTTGGAGAGGTTGTGGAGAAAAGGAAACCTTCCTACACTGCTGATGGGAATGCAAACTGGTGCAGCCACTGCGGAAAACAGTATGGACGTTTCTCAAAAAATTAAACATAGAAATACCATATGACTCAGATATTCCACTTCAGAGTATTCTTCCAAAGAACATGAAAACACTAATTCTAAAATATATATGCACCCCCTACGTTCGTTGCAGCATTATTCACAACAGCCAAGACTTGGAAGAACCCTAGTGCCACAATCTCAATTACAGTCTATGAAGACTTTTTCCAACTAAAGTGAAATTCAGATCCTGCCACAGACACTTTCCCACTTTTTCTCTCCTTATCTCTGAACTTGCCAGTTTGTCTAGACCAGGGTTTAATTGGTGAATAGAGGCTAGATGCATCAGAGATGACGTGGAGCCTAGATTCCTGCTTTTGAGGTACCCTTTTCACTGAGAAAGTATGGTTCAACAAACACCCTGAGCTCTAAACCATTAAATTAATGGATTCTTCTCTTTTGAGGGGAAAGGGGAGAAAGGGAAGGATCTGGGCAGCAGGGTGCTTGCAGTAAGAAAAGGAACAAAAGCAAATCCTCACCCTTTGTATTTATTTTACAAACTCTAAGAGCTGAGAAGTGAATTCTTATTTCAAGTTATATCATAAAGCAAGGAATAGAAGTGGGTTGGAGCCAGTCTGTATCATCTCATGAAACCTTATTGTTAAATTTGCAGGGAATTTGCAAGTCAGTTGTTAAAAACAGCCATTATTTAAAAATACATAAACTTAAAATTAAATACGGTATGCATCACTTAACGACAAGGATACCATTCTGAGAAATGCGCTGTTAGGCAATTTTGTCATTACGCGAACATCATAGGAGGTGTTTACACAAACCTAGATGGTATTGGCCTATATTACATACCTGGGTTATATGGTACTAATCTTAGGGGACCACCGTTGTAGATGCAACCGGTCATTGAAATGTCATTATTTAGCGCACTACTGTAAATGATATTAAAAACAAAGACAACAAGTATTCCAAATTCATCACTTCCTAATGTTCTTTGCTATCTTCTTTGCTCTTGAGGTTATCTACATCTTTTGTATCTGTATGGTGTAAATGCTATTCAATGGTGTGCTGTTGCATGTCTCTTCCCAGCTCCACAGTTAGTGAGGTCATGTTGATAGCTTGAAATCGACCGTGTTGGTGGTATTCACACTCCATAAATCACGAGCCCTACAAATCAGGGCCTTCCCACTCCGTTTCAGTTTAACAGCGTATCCTGAGAGACTCTGTCAATGATAAAAGTGTTTTGAGCATAATTCTCGACAGTCAAATCATTAGAAATCGATTTACAGACAAAGTACTATATATCATATTTATATATCTGCTCTCCCAGCCTAATTAACAGTACTGGCTTTTCATTCTAGAAAGTGTCCCAGTTTCGATGGTAGATTCTGTGGTCACTCTCCTTTCAGAGCAGGCTTGCTCATCCTCAGCACTATTGATACATTGGGCTGGAAAATTCTTTGTTTTGGGGGACTGTCCTGCATATTGCAGAAGGTTTAGCAGCATCCGCAGCCTCTACGTACTACAAGTCTGTAGCCCCCTTCTCCAATTTATGACAACCAAAAATGCCTGCAGGTGCTGTAAAATGACCCTGTGGGGCAAAACAACCCCCTTCTGAGAACCACTGCCATACAGTATAAGGGTAAAAACAGTTCCAAAAGAAAGAAAAGTGGAATTTTCTCTGGTGCCAAAAGAGAAAGAGGTCTCCTCTTTTCTTAGATTCTTTCCTTTAAAAATGCCATTGTAAATTCCTTCTCTGTCCCTTTGATTTATAAGTCTTTTAAAAAGCTAAAAAAAGCCTTTTGCCAATTTTACAATCCAGGAAAGTTTTTCTTAAGCAACTTTGAGCCTTCTCTTTGAATTGAAAACATCAAAGGAACCAACATCCTGTCTCCCATGTCTGTGGGAGTTTATCCTGGGTGGCTGGCTCCAAGTAGTCACTATCTGCTTGTTGCAGAGATTTTCTGTCAGATAAAGATAACTAGCTAACACACCAGTACCAAGTGAATTTAGGATGAACTATGCAGAGTAAATGGTTCTGTTAAGTTCTCTTACCAGTGGGCTAGTTAGCATTTATCTGAGAATGTGTGGGTAACAGATTGCGCCTGCCTGGCTATTTTTATCAAGTATTTATCAGTATTTTTTTCAAATATTTTCTTTCCATCTTTACAATCTCTTTAGCAAATTCCCTGTGATGCACAGCAAGTCTAGTTTAATGCTTGTTCAGTAATAAAACTGCTAAATTCTTTACTGCTTTTGTAGAAAGAATTTGCTGGCTTGGTGGGAGATTTTATTTTTGTTTTCCCCAATTAGAACAACATCAGGGGTGAGGAGGAACAGAGAAAGCTGAAGCAAAATAGGACAAAGGAATGATGAAAATTGTATCACCATCAGAGAGAAACACAAGAAGCATTTAGTCTTAAGCATAAACCCTTTCAACAGCCAACTTGTCTAATATTTTGGGGGGACATGTTTTCTTTTTCCCCCTCACGTCTGCTCCTGAGTTAATACATGCTGAACATTAGTTCTCATTATTATCTGTCTTCAAGCTATTGTGCTCTGCTCCTATAGCTTCTGCCCTCTCTCTCATCCAGGACTCCCCTCACATGGAATATCATTTCAATGCCATTTCATTCATCCCCTCAACAAGGCTTTAAGCAAGATTATTATGTTTTGTAGATTTTCCTGAGGAAATGGGGCAGGATAATGAGGAAGAAGGCAGGATCACAGCACAGCAGAGCTGGCAGTAGAAAACTGAACATGGCACTCATTAGCCTAAAGTTTCTCCTTACCCTTGCCACGGGGACTGTGTCACTATCAAATTTTTTCTCTCCTCATCTCTCGAGTTGCCACTTTGGAGCTCTTACCTCTAGACCAAGGGTAATAAAGGATGTCCAAAACATCTTTGAATATGTGTTTGTGGCTATTTTGTTAGTCCCCACAGTGTCTAAAAATACCATGTATCTAGGCAGCTACTAAGCTTGTTCCCAATTATGAAAATATAAAGCAGTTAGCAATGTACGCAAATTTAAGAGAGTGCAATTATGAGATGCTAGATATTACATTTAGGATCCTCAGGTGAAATTGAGGTTGGGAAGAGGAGAAAGTCATAGCAAGCTGAATTTTGGAGAAAGCAAGAAATGATCAGAGGGAATGATATACGGAGGAGACTGAGTGCCTAAAGAGTTGATAGTGACACAGAGAGAAGCAGACACATAGTTGAATCACCTCAGGAGCAGAACCTTAGGTTGAAGATTCATGGTGTCTTGTGATTGAGAACCCCAGTGCTTCATGGACACGCTCAATTCCCAAAATATATTTAATCCTTTGTGAGGACTTGCTATACATCTGTTCATAGATTTGGTCTTACAACACAGATTTATGTATCACCTGCTCTGTGTCAGGCTCTGTAATACACTCTGAGGATATACTGATGAATACCTCAGGCAAATCTCTGCCCTCATGGGATTTATATTCTCAGAGAATGTTCTCAAGAGATTCTTCACCTCCCTCTTGTCACATTTACCCTTACAGCGAACCCCATTTATTTAATATAACTAGGTTTTTTATAACTAATAAGCCTAAATCAAACATTATACAAAGATAAACAAATAGAAAAAAATAAATCTCCTTCTTGGAATAGTCTTAAAGCTCTATACCTTGCCAGTGTTGGACAGCTCCCAGGCTTTTATTTGTAGGTTGAAGCTTATGGTATTACCATTTTTTATAGATCAAAATGATTGAATACTGGCCATTCCATAGTGTTAAACTTAATATATTTTCTTTATATCTGCAGATTACTATAAGAAGAAATTTCCTCTTTAAAACTCTTAACATTAAAATTCATTTTCAATATGATTACATGCTAGTGGCTAAATAATAAAAATGCTTGAATGAAATCAAAATTACCTGAGAGAAGCACTTTTGAAAGGAAAGAGTATGAAATAATAAATTCCTACTGTTGAGGAATAAAATGTGGTGAATGCAAATTGACACTATAATATAAAAATATGTTCAAATAACATTTTAGAAAAATTAACTTGATCTTAGGGGGAAAGGATAGCATCAAAAAATTACAAGGACACTGAAAAATTAGACGGAGCAATATAACACTTCAGTAGGTTTCTATATAATGATGAAAACAAACATCTTGTCTTTGGTTATGTAGTTTGTTCACACTTAGAAGAAAATAAACTGGTATTAGCGATTCTGCTACTCTCTATATCTAATGGCATTGCATTATAAGTGGTGGATCTCTAAGTCCAAATTCGAGCATTGAAATAGGCTGCACCCATAGGGCAGAAGAAAACCCCTCAAGGAAGGTCAGAGTCAAAACAGGAACAATAACAATAAAACTAAACTCAATGTGCATTTCCAGGTCCTGGACAATTCCTCCTTCTCATCAGCTCTCTTCAGTTCAAGACAGTTACGACCACTATACCTGTTTCATGATGTAGTTGGCACTGATATTTCGAGGCAACTGTGGTGTGGGAAAAGGCAGAGGCTCATTCTCCTAGTGCTCTGGGCACGATGCCCAGGGTTGGGTGTCTGTTATTTAGCTTGCCTTTCCTACCCTTGTCCTCATACCTGAGAGTTGGGCTTACCCTGAGCAGCAAGTGATCATGAAAATTGTTTGTGATTACCAGAAAAGAGAAATTGTATGCTTCTGTAATACCTAACTTATCTAAAGTGTAAATCAAAGAAAATACACAAAAGATTTCAAAAGGAGCAATACTTATAAGCATAAGGATAAAACAAGAATATTTTTCATAATAAATGAAGTAGCAAAAAACAGCATGGGGAAAATGATAAATGCATTAAAATATAGAAAATTTTCTAAAAGAAACTTAATTTACTATGAGACCAATAGAGGTGTAATGACAGTTCCAGAAAGAGAAGAGAGGGCAAAAAATTTACATGTAAATACAGGGATCCAAAACAATCTTGTTTTTGGTGAGGAAGATTGACCCCCAGCTACCATCTGTTGCCAATCTTCCTCTTTTTTTTTTCCTCCCCAAAGCCCCAGTACATAGTTGTATATCCTAGTTGCAAGTCATCCTAGCTCATGTATGTGGGATGCCACCACAGCATGGCTTGATGAGTGGTATATAGGTCCATGCCCAGGATCCAAACCAGAGAACCCTGGGCCACTGAAGCAGAGCACATGAACTGAACCACTCGGCCATGGGGCCAACCCTGCAAAAGCAATCTTGAAAAATAACAAAGTTGGACAACTCACTTTCTGATTTCTAAACTTACTACAATGCTACAGTCATCAAGATGGTGTAGTATTGACCTATTCAGAAATATAGATCATTGGGATAGAATTCAGAGTCCGGAAATAAAGCTTATATTTATGTTCAATTGATTTTTAACAGTTCGATGAGGAAAGAAGTCTTTTAAGAAATGTTGCTGGGACAACTGGATATCCACGGGCAAAATAATAAAGTTGGACACCTGCCTCATCCATATACAAAAACTAACTCAAAATGAATCAGAGAACAAAACGTAAATCCTACAACTATCAAACTCTTAAAAGAAAACTTAGAAGTAAATCTGTGACTATGGGTTGGGCAATGGTTTCTTAGATATGACACCAAAAGCTCAAGTAACAAAGAAAAACAAGATAAATTGCACTTCATCAAAATTAGAAAGCTTTGTGCTTCAAAGGGTACCACATATAAAGTAGAGGAAGATGGGCATGGATGTAAGCTCAGGCCCAGTCTTCCTCAGCAAAAAGAGGACAATTGGCAGCAGATGTTAGCTCAGGGCTAATCTTCCTCAAAAAAAAAAAAAATGAACAAAGAATTTGAATAAACATTTCTCCAAAGAAGATATACAGATGTCCTATGAGCACATAAAAAGTTGCTCAACATCATTTGTCATTAGGACAATGCAAATCCAAACTACAGGTGATACTGCTTCATGCCGACAACCTGAATGTCCATCAACAGATGAATGGATAAATAAAGTTTAGTATATCAACACAAGGGAATATTAACTGTCCTTAAAAATGAATGAAGTACTGATACATGCTACCACATGGATAACCTTGAAAACATATACTAATGAATGAAGCCAATCACAGCAGACCACAGATTGTATGATTCCGTTTATATGAAATGTCCAGAAAAGACGAATCCATAGAAAGAGAAAGTAAATTAGTGGCTGCCAGAGGAAGGGATGAGGGTGGTTGTGGGGAGTACTCTTAATGGGTACAGAGACTTTTAGGGTGATGAAAATGTTCTACAATTAGATAGTGGTGATGGTTGCCGAACTCTGTGAATATACTAAAATCCAGTGAACTGTACACTTTAAAAGGGTGAATTTCATAGTATGTTAATTATATCTCAATAAAGCTGTTATAAAAAATAGATCTTAATCAGATTGCTGGAATAGGAGTAAAAGGAGTATAATGCCGGTGAGTTGACTTTTTTCTAATAGGTAATTCAAAGCTTTCTGTAACTTCCTGAAAATGATACAATGGAAATACCAGTTTCTGGTGTTGACCACCATAATAAATCCCTCATACCCATCTAAGCAGTAGGGGACCTTTTTTTTTGCCACTCCTTACTGTTACCTAGCATAGTGTACTCAGGCTAATAAACACACCTATTTCATCAACAGTTTAAGAGAATATGTTAAAAAAAAAGTTTTTCAAAGCGAAAAAGGCATAACAAAGTCAAGAAGGTATTCTCTTTGGATTATCTGTGTCTCTATGTCATCTCTCCCCATCCTTATTCCTTTTGATTACATATTAACTTACTACAGCTTCTAAAATATTTACAAGTAGGATGGGAAAAATTCCAGCTATCTATGGGTGTCTGAAATGGGACTTCTTGTCTTATGGGAAAACAAGAAGCAAAGAAACTTGGGTTTTGGTATAGCAGAGGAGTAAAGAGTGTACATACATTCCTTAAAGGATTTAGGAATTAAAGAAAGATCTAAATTCAGGTATCTACTGTCTAAATTCTGAGATCACCAATATGGTAACCTGAAAAATGTCACTGTTTCTGACAGAGATCTATGAAAACAGAGTTAGATTCAAATAAGAAACTGCTCTTTTCATTATCTTGTTCTAATAAGTCAAAGAAGGAAACTCTTTCTGGTAAGAATCCTATTATTCTTTATAGAAAATCATCAAAATGAAGGCAGAGAGCAATCTGCCACAGTTTTAATCAGCATGCGTAATAGAATAAGAGGAAAAGACGTAGAAAAAGTAAGAGAAAAAAACAAACGTGACAGATGCTTGGTTAACTTGAGGAGAAAACAGGTGAGACAGATTAATTGGGGAAGAGGACTTCAAATTGGTATTATTGAGTGTGGGAGCCTGAGGCAGCAGACCTGAACAGAGAAAAAGAGCAAATAATCAAAAAACCCGAGATTACAGTCACCCTACGTGCCCCTTTCTTTCCTATCTCCTGAATTGCCACCAAAACTCTTAGCTCAGTACTGCGTACGTATTCACAACTAAAGTATTTCTAGAGACTGCTGAAGCTGCTGCTTAACATGTTTTATTTTATGTTAGGAGAGGAAAGATATTATTTTAAATGAACTTTAACAATGTTCACTATATCTCTAGAGAGATTTTGATTTTTTTACATCTAACACCTAATATTTTCGCTTATTTTAAAATAAGTTGGAATAACTTCACAAATTTACAAATGAAAATTATATGTTTTATGATAGGTAGTATATCAAACTATAGAGTTAGATGCAACTAAATGTTTTTGAAGTCAATAATATAAAAAGAAAATCCTGCTTTCATAACTTGATGCTAGGAATTGTTTCAATTAGCACTTCACAAATTCAACTTTTTGATAAAAATATTTTGTGTGTTTTGATTCTAAATTGTTAAATATATTAGAAATTAGACTTCTTGGGCTGGCCTGGTTGCACAGTGGTTAAGTTCGCACATTCCACTTTGGCGGCCCCCAGTTCTCAGGTTCAGATACTGCATGTGGACCTATGCACTGCTTGTCAAGCCGTGCCGTGGCAGGCATCCCACATATAAATTAAAGGGAGATGGGCACGAATGTCAGCTAAGGGTCAGTCTTCCTCAGCAAAAAGAGGAGGATTGGCGGCAGATGTTAGCTCAGGGCTAATCTTCCTCAAAAAAAAAAAAAAAGGAAATTAGACTTCTATTTATAAAGCACTTCACTCCAAAGTTTTATCATAAATTTGCATAATCTTTATTCCCAATAAATCAAACACCAAAGAAGTCCAGCTATTTTCTCATTTTAACAATGTTTTTTTGCGTGTGTAAGGAAGATCGGCCCTGAGCTAACATCTGTACCAATCTTCCTCTGTTTTATGTGGGATGCTGCCACAGAGTCTTGACCAATGGTGCTAGGTCCACATCCGGGGTCTGAACCTGCAAACCCCAGGCCACTGAAGCAGAGCGTGCAAACTTAACCACTATGCCACCAGGCCGGCCCCAACAATGTTTTTATTAGGTATAAAGACATCTTAATATGCTATATAAAGTTTTTAATTAGATAATGCAGGTTCTAAAACTGCTGAATAGCATTGACAAATAAAAATGGCAAGCAATAGGATATATTGGAGTATATGAGGAAGCCATTTGGTATAAACCTAATTCGGCCTGACTTCTCTTTTTTTTCCTCCCAAAGGGCCTGACTGGCTATTGAGCACGCATTGCATATCTGCTTAGACATTTCCTAGGGCCAGAACAAAGGCCCTTGAGATAAAGATGCAACTTCCCCCCAACATTAGCATTTTTCCTTAGGCTAGGAACTGATTGCTGCACTCACCTCCCAGCTCACCTGTGACCACCCAGCTGGAGACAACAGACTGACACCCTGCTGTGTTCACTGAGACAGAAGACCTACCTGCTATTTCCATCAATCGCTGTGCCGACAGAGTAGTCTCGCGACTATTGTAAAAGGGACATTTCAATCCTATGTGAAACATCCTCTTTGAGGGTATATAACCACCCTTATACCCCCACTTCTTTGGAGTGCTCTGTTCCTTTGTGGAAAGACTCTCCCGGGTTATAATCCTCAGATTTAAGCTCAGAATAAACTCACCCAAATTTTCACTTATAGATTGGATATGGATTATTTTCGTCGACAGCATCTTGAGACAAATTTGCAAACTTATCATCATGTTCATCCTCCTCATGAACTTGTAGTTTAACACAGTGTTCCTTATGCCTCTTATGAAACAGCGGTCTGTATTAAACAGCAGAAGTTCATGACTAAAAACAATTATGAACTTTATAATGGTCAAAAGTACCGCTGCGGTTTAAGTGTACAGCTATGTGCTTTATTTAAGTTCAGCTTGTGTCACCAGCATGCGCTTCTGGCCTATACTCCTTACCCAAATGCACATGGGAACTCTCAAAACTCTTCTGTTCAAAGAAAGGAGATTAAATAATAAGTATTATGTTAATAGACATTTAAACAGCATCTGTTTGTGCCTTTGGGATTTTAATATCCCAAAACACTTCCATGAGCTCCGTGAAGGTTTATAGAACACAGTAAGGAAACAATGCTCCAAAGCAGTGCTAGATAGCACTGTCCTTGAAGATGAGGCTGCAAATGAGATCATTCATGTAGAGTGCCTCCAGTATGTCTGGAAAATAAAAAGCATCTGTTGTTGACGATGATGCTGATGATGTTGACGATACATGAATACTCTACTTTTTAATCACATTAATGACAAGTATAGTGCTTTCTTGGTATCATGTGTCAATTCAATTTTTTCTTTTTCTTAGAGAGTGACTACAGATTGTGCCTGGATTAGAGAATGGACTGGAGTGTGGTCCATAATAATGCTGCTCTCTGTTCTGGCTTCTCTCCCTCCAGGGAAGACACTGATCTTCAGTCATAGCACCCCTCTGTCCAGAGACCAGAGGAACCTTACAACCCATGCTACATGGTGTCCAAGCATCCAAGACTAATCAGAGTTGCTATGCCTGACAAAAACTATTGCTGTTCTAAAGGTCTTCTCTGAAGGATTAGGGAGTTTGAATAGTAGTAGATTACCCAAACTAGCATCCAAGGGAAGCATAAAGTTTAGAACTAGGAAATTTAGAATTGTGTGATGGATCTACTGTGACTCCTTTTAGATACATACATACATGCATAAGGCATAGAAAGATTACTGAAGGAAAATATTTACTAAAATGTGGTTGATGGGGAATAAGTAAGTAGTAGATATATAAATTATAGATTATATACACAAGCCGTTATCCAAAACTTGGGTCAGATGTGTAAAAAATATTACTGTCAGGATATCTATACCATATATTATTTACTACCCCAAGTATGGTCTGGAGTAGTATTCTATAATCAAAAACATTAATATTTCTGCAGCAAAATCCTGACTATATCTCCTAAGTGGTATAAATAAAGTCCATAATTAGCTTCACGTGAGTTTAGATCATCTCAGGTCAGTAATTAGAGATAAGGGTTTATTGGCATGCATTTATGAGGGAATACTAGGAACAAGAAGAATTTTAATGTATAATTTACAGGAGTACAATTGTAATATCTTGGCATCCTGTTATCACTGTGAAATAATAAGAAATATACATTTGGTTTGTGCCGTTGGTTCCTGACACAGAGCTCCTAAAACCCTTGTAATTTTTTGAGTGATGGGGTCATAGGAGTGTCTTACACAGAGCTCCTAAATCTCTTGGAATTTCCTGGATGATAGAAATGTCTTTTGTTCAAATGAGATGATTCTTGGTAGGTTCCCAGATAGCATCAGGAGGGGAGCTGGTCACCAGAAAGACCAAACCATGATTAGAAGCCTGGAACTTTCAGCTTCACCTCCCATCCTCTGGGAAGGGGAGAGGAGCTGAGAATTAAGTTAATAGTTGATCACGCCTATGTGAGGAAGCCTCCACAAAAATCCCTAAATTATGGCATTTGAAGAGCTTCTGGGTTGGTGAGCACATCAACATGCTGGGAGGGTGACACACCCAATTCCACAGGGACAGAAGCTCTTGTGCTTGGGACCGTTCTGGACCTTTCCTTATGTACTTCTTCATCTGGTTATTCATCTATATCCTTTATAGTAAACTGGTAAATGTAAGCAAAGAGTTTCCCTGAGTTCTGTGAGCCATTACAGCAAATTATTAAACCTGAGGAGAGGTTGTGGGAACCCCAGATTTACAGCCAGATGGTTGACACGTTGGGACTTAACGACTGATATCTGAAGTAGGGGCAGTGTTGTGGGGCTGAGTCCTTGCCTGTGGGGTCTGCTAGCTCTAGATAGTGTTAGAATTGAATTAAATTGTAGGACACCAGCTGGAGTTGGAGAATTTCTTGTTGGTGTGAGGGAAAACACCACATATTTGGTGTCAAAGTGTTCTGTGGTAGAGAAACAGTTTTCCTTTAATCACTGTCCTCAAAACACTTCTATAGTAAATCTGAGAGCAACGCAGGACTCTGGCCACCATACTGTGCAAAAAGGTTACCTCTTAAATTACTTCCTGAATATCCACCACAATAAAGTTCTGGCTTTTAACTCTTTTGAGAATGTGTCTAATCTACATTGGACTGTGTCAGTAGCAGTCCCATGCCTGACTTATGAACAGATTAAATGGGTACAATAAAGTCATTAAGTGTTCAAGATTATCTGGGTTCTATATTATACTGCCCAGCGCTTGATATTCAATCCCTTGGTAAGAGAGAGAGAGATTTGAAATCCCATGGTTAAGAAACTCTCATTCTTTCAAATTTTCTGTTTATCATTCATGATTTAGAGTGTACATAATGGAGTTCCACTTCTAATGTGGATGAGCAGCGTCTACTGGACCTGACCCTCCCATAGATAACAATTATAAATACTAGGTCAGAAAAAAAATGAAAATGACCCAGAGCAAACTTCAAAAGACTTCCACTGGCCAAAGGTGAAACTATTTGAGTTTCTTCAATAATGACAATAAAAGCAATGAGTCAAAACCCAATAAATGTGTTTAAATCCATGAGTTGATCACTTTCTGACAACCAGTAAATAAATAAATAGTATCAAACATTCACCCTGTCTTTTCTGAAAGAACTGTACAACTGGGTAACCAAATAACGGATAAAGGAGAGTATCTTTTCATTAATGTATTTAATCTAATAAATGTAAAAGAAATGATAGAATTAAAACATCACCATTTTACAACCCCCTTAATGCATATACGTATACATATACAGTCAAAATGTTAGCAAAAATGAATGATTAATGTCTATCTCTATACACACATACATATACGCTTAATGCCTATATACATGTGTATGTATATATACACATATATATGCTTAATGCCTAGATATGTTTAATTTCGTATTTATAGGAGTAAAATGGCACTAAGCATGTGTATTTTCGTGTGTGTGTATATATATATATAGAGAGAGAGAGAGAAGCATTAAGCATTCATGTTTGCTAACATCATAAAAGAAAAGAGAGGAACATAGTCTCTTCTCATAGCTAGAGTGATCCTTTTAAAGTATAAATCAGATTATATCCCATCTCTGATCAAAAATCCACAATAGCTCTCCATTTTCCCAAGAGTGAAAGCTGACGTCCTTACAAATGCCTATAAGGACATGTAAGAACTGTCCTTGAGTTGGCTCCTTATTTAATTTCTCTCTCTTGACTGCACTCCTGCTACAGTGATTTCCTTCCTGTTCTCTGACGCTCGAAGTGTGCTCCAGCTTCAGGGCCTTTGCATTGGCTCTTTCTTCTTCCTGGAATGCTCTTTTCTCTGATTGCTACACAGCTAACTCCCTCACCTCTTTCACATTTTCACACAAAAGCTGTCTTCTCAATGAGGATTATGGAACCATCCCATTAGAACTTACATCCAGCGCTCTTCCCTCTCCTGCCACATGTACACACACACCCTGACTCTGCTCTGTATTGCACTCAGGCTCTTATCATTACTAATTATCACTAGTATATTCTTATGGGTTGAGTTGTGTATCCCCACTGCCCCCCACAAAAGATATGCTAATATCCTAACCCCCGGCACTCAGAATGTGACTTTATTTGGAAATAGGGTAGTTGCAGATATAATTAGTTGAATTAAGACAAGATACTATTGGGATGGGGGGAACTACTCCAACATGGCAGGTGTCCCTATAAGAAGAGGGAAGTTTGAACACACAGACACGGGGGAAGGTCACCTGATGACAAACGCAGAGATTAGTTATGCGCCTGCAAGGACCACCAAATCATTCCTATGGAATTCACTTTTTATTGTTCTTATCGCTTATTGTTTGTCCACCTCCTGCCACTGACACCCCCACCCCCATCAGCCCCCTCCCAGAAGGCAAACATCAAAGGAATAGGGATCTTTGCATTGCTATATCCCAAGCACCTAGAGGAGTTCCTGGTACACAACAAGTATTGAATTGATATCTGAATAAAATAATCCTCATATACATTTCCTCATCATTTAATCATGTTAGTTACGCTTTCTGCTTTTCCTAGTTTTTTTTTCCATTTAGTTTTCTATTATTTACAGTATTTATTATTCACAGTAATGGGCAATGTGGCTAGCAGGAATAATTTAAATAACCACTAAAACTCAATTTAAATCTCTTCCTGAATAAAATATTTTAAAATAATTGTTAAAAAGGAATGAGGTTGACTGTTTATAATTTTATCTCCATTTATTTCCCCTAACCGTGCTTTGCAAAGGTGCAATGGAACAAGTAATCAAGTCAGACACCAGGAGAGAATGGGAAAAAAAGGTAGATAATTAGCTCTTGAGTAATAGCCAGTTGATCAAACATAAATTGTTTAACACACTAAGCAAGTCTACATGAAATAAATTATTCTTCATAATAATCTTCTAAAACCATTAATCCTCATCTTAATGACGTCTATCCACCGATCCATTCAAACTTTTCAACTTTCAATTATTAAGAACATTCAGTCATTTCTAGTTAGGGAAGATAAATTGCTTCCTTGGAGTTCAATAGTTGAAGAGCCCCAAATTGGTTTATCCAGTGTAACTAAACTCATCTATCAGCAACCATAAAATGGTGAAGTTTGACAGTTATTGTACATTTGCTAATGTGAGTTACTCTGACAGGATAAAACACCTCCCTATGTGGTTACATTTGCCCTTATCAGTGAGTTTTGTCCCCTTGAGCCACTAAAGTTAAACCTTGAAGTTGATTGCCCAGTGAAAGTGAAAATAACCTATTGCTTTTAAATAAGAGATCTTTCCTCAGTTTAAGACTTATTTGGTTTTGGTCCATGGTGAGACAATAGTCTCGAATCCAAGCATTGAAAGGGGAGAAAGTCTTAAATCATGAAAGCTTCCTTTTCCAAAAGCAAACCTTGATGTTCTGAACATAGTTTTACTGTAAGCCATAGTGCAGAGAAAAATGATGACATTATTAGTAGGGGACATTCCTAGTAGACAGAAATAATAGAAGCCTTTAGAATAAAAAGGAGAGGGAAAGAAAGAGAAAAGCAAAAGTGAACCAAGTTTTTTCACTTTTTCTTTCTGCTATAGTATAAAAACTGGGGGAGGACACTCATATAGCACCAGAGAGATCAGAGGGAAGCTAGAAGCCAAGAGGGCTTGTACCATTTCATATTTGAAAATCTAGAAAGGCATTAAAAAGCAGAGCGCTATTGTAGCACATGAGGTGAACACAACAGCGTAGATGTGGCAGCTCACAGTGTCTGAACAGAGAAGGCCTGCGTAGGGCCTTGCTGCCTGTCTCAATTCTCCTGGACCTATGTGAGGAGTAGAATTTCCTAAGTTCCTGCAGATGAATTTAAAGTTCCAGAATAGTCCCCAGAGTTGGCAAGGGCAAGATCCCATGGAGTAGACAGCCTAGGCTCAGAATAAAATGGAGGATGTGGCTGAGACTCAGAGTAACCACATAGTCAACGAGAATTTACATCGGACAATGTCAGCGGCAGTGGAGGATTCTGGGGCTAGACTCTCAGATCATACATGATACAGCACAGGCAGAGGCTGATGTCACATGGAGACCAGGCAAGATGATTACTCCTTAACTGGAGTTAAGCAGGAGCCAGCAGAGGGCCCTGTGTGGACCGGCACCATTTTCAGCTTCCCTGTGTGTGGACATCAGCTAGGGAAGGAGGATGGGAACAAGGGGATGGAAAGAGATTTTGGACTTTCAATTCATTAACTACGAAAATTACGAATTATTTGCAAACTTAAAAAGTTTCTTGTTTTGTTTTGTTGTTTCCCCTTATGAAAGAATCAATACCAGGGATGGTTAAATCAGTTATAGGAACTTAAGCCAGCAATGTTATATTACACATCTGAGCATTATGTGAAAATATTCAATTATTTTCGGGGACTTTGTTCTTTAGATAACTGGCTAAAACAAGCAAAAATTTCCAATGGAAAAGACTGACCTCAATTTAGTAAGATAGCAACTGAGATCTCAGTACCGAAATAGCTTAAAGCACATTAATCATTCTCTATCTTGGCCCAAAAAATTAACTATCTTTTCTTTCCCCCCTGTGGACACTTTTAAGTATTCTTTAAAATTATTTAATACTTGGAAACACAGATACCATCTATACTTCACACTTTAGAATGTAAAAGATGTATATGAAAACAATCTTTATTTGATAGTGTTAATGTGTATAAGCCTCGAAAAGATTTAATATCCATTTTTATTTGGTAAATTAATTGTATATTACTAAGACAGTGGGGCTAAGTTGACAATTTGATCAATTACCCATAAAAGAAGATAAGAATTTTCCTGTAGGAGTTCCAAAACTGTCCTCAATATTTACAATTATAATCATGGCTTGGGCATACATGTGTCATTTAGTTAAGATTTTTGGGGCACACTAAACATTTTCTGTATTTTCACAAACTGAACAGTAAGAAGCCTATAGAAACAAAGATAAATATTCTTCAGATTTGAAGTTAAATGTTCCTCAGGAAAGATATAGTTTGCTTATAATTTTGAACAAAAAATACTGAGTTGGTTAGGCATAGCTTTTATTTTAAACAAAAAATTATAATTCATTTGTTTACAAGACAAGATGAAATGAAAGGTAATATAACTACTTTTTAAATTAACCTTACAGGTTGGATTGACACTGACTTAATACAACCAAATGAATTCTTTGTATTATAACACACTAAAATTATCTTCCATATATCATGAACTGACATTCAAATCCAGAACGCTTACATAAATTAAATTCCATATGTTAACAAAATTTGTTTATTATACATACATAGTTATCATAAATATATTTTTAAATGATCCCATTTTTTCTTTCCTTGGTTAACAATGAGAATTATGACATATGAAGACAGTGTATAAGAGACATTAAATCAGCTTTGATCCCATTATTAAGAAATCCATATAATATTGGATTAAGACAACAGGACATCATGCCTAACAAATGACAAATGCAATACACCAACTTGAAATGCCTGTTTGAAATAAGGTTATCATTAAAATCAGTTACCACATGGAAAAGGTGTAGTGGCATCCAGCTGACAGCAAACACTAATATCAATATGGTCAGTCTATAGAAAACACTTCGAGATCTCTTTTTTATTCTCATGATAGAACGGTTTACTCTCATTTCATGACCATCTGAATTTTCTTCAGGTTTCATTTCAAAGCAGGTGGGGACCCCTGGTATGAACTTACTGGATGAAGAGAGCTGAGTTTTCACAGAGCCAAAGTTTTCTGGAAGTGTTCTTGAATGATTCTCTTGAAGAGGTCTTGCTGGAGCAGGTAACACGCATGCTGTCTTCTTGCTGTATCTTCTTCTGTGTTTTCTGATGAATGAGTAGCTCCATTTCTGGCTGTTAGAGAGTTTCTCCTGAGGCCCCCTCTTTTTGGATGGATGAAGAGTTAAGTTGATCATCTCATTTTCTTCTAGTTTGTTTTCTTTGTTGGACAATCCACAGCTTACACTCCTGCAGACACTGGTATGACTTACAGTTAGACAAACTAAGGGCAGAATATACTGAACAAGCAATAAAGAGATAGTAAAAGCAATTCTGTATGAATCAGACGGCCACGACTCAACACATAAATACCTGCTGCTAAGCAATGCGGAGCCAAATGTTTCCTGAAGTTCCACAAGACTGTGAAACACTGGAAGGGGAGAGCAAATCGCAAAACCCAGTGTCCAGACAGTAGCTATCAGGAAGTAGCCATGGTTTGCTGTTAAATTATTAGATATAGGATGTTTGATCATATGATACCTGACAATGGCAATTGATATTAAAATTAAAGTTGAAACCAGAACTGACACGCATTGAAGGAAAGGCATAATATGACACATGACTCTGCCAAACATCCACTGATCCAGCAAGACAGAGGTCAGTGTGAAAGGTGAGCAAAACAGCACGACCAAGATATCAGAGAAGGCCAAATTTCCTATGAGGAAGTTTACTGTAGTCTTCTGATTACGCTTTCTCATCAGAGCCATTAAAATAAGTAGATTTCCCATAAAACCAAGAAGACTTACAAATGTATAGAGTCCAATAAGAAAATACTGCAAGTCATCTACGCTGCTTTTATAGTCATCCCAGACTGGGAAATCAGCATTCCGAGTGGCAGCAGTACTGTTCTCTGTGGCAAGAGTCTTGTTGTAATAGTCCTTGAGCTCTAAATCCATATTATAATCCTGCTTGGAATAAAAAGACATTAGTTAACAACTTGAAAAAAATTACATGACTACTATAATTTAATCCACGGAGAGGGAAACTAAATTTGACAATTTGCTCCCATTACCTTATCAATCTCTGAAGAGAGTGTAGTGATTTTTCGTGTGCGTGTGTGTGTGTGTGTGTGTGTGAGGAAGGCTCGCCCTGAGCTAACATCCATTGCCAATCCTCCTCTTTTTTTCACTTGAGAAGGATTAGCCTTGAGCTAATCTTCCTCTACTTTGTATGTGGGATGCCTCCACAGCACGGCTGACGAGTGGAGAAGGTCTGCACCCAGGATCTGCAAACCCCAGGCCGCCGAAGTGGAGCACGCAGAACTTTAACCACTCGGCCATGGGCCAGCCCCTTTCCTGAGGTTTTAATTGGTTCCAAGTGGAGTGCAAATATCAGCCAATAACAATTACAGTAAGTTTAACTCTATCATTTCTACGGTGTGTTAACTTCTGTTACAGCAGCAGAACTTGTTTTCTAAATTTGTGTAGGAAATAACATAAGGGACAGAAAAGGTAAATGTACATAAGAACTTCAAGATACCTAATTTACAATAGCTCATTAATGTTATTTTCTAGTCAAGGTACCTGATACATGGTACAGTTGCTTAATCTTGCCTTAAACATTCTTTCCTTTCCTACTTGAATCAGGCCTAACTTAAAAGTCACCTGTCCTAAACTATTCCTTTGTCTATTCTGCCAGATGCGAGCTCCTCTTCAGAAGCCCATATTCTTCTGTTTATAGTGATCTGATGCTACATGTCACAGTCTGCTTTGCACTGCAATGACAACGCATACCCGTCTGCCTTATCAATTTAAAGGCAATTTAAATGTAACGGCAAAAGCAGAAACTGTCCCTCATTCACCATGGTATCTACCACAATACAGGACACAGTAACTTCACCATTGCAGGTGTTAAAAAAATATTGATAAGAAAATGAAAAATTCAACAAAAACCTAGTATCCTAAATACTATCCAGTTCACGCAGTGTTCAAAGTTAAGCTTCTCAAGGGGAGAAACACTATCCCAGGACCTAAATGTATATAATAGGCACTCAGTTTATCAAGCTGTATGAGTATGTGAATGTAATGCTGGATGGCAAAATCATTCCATGATCAATCCTCAGTCCTTTGAATATTGTTCCAGATTATTACAAATTAGAACCACTGAACCAGTGCTGCTAGTGTTTTTAAAAACAAAATTTACCTGTTTATTTTTTAACTTAAAAACTGAGGGGCCAGCCCGGTGGTGCAGGGGTTAAGTTCACATGTTCCACTTCTCGGCGGCCTGGGGTTCACAGATTCAGATCCCAGGTGCGGACACGGCACTGGTTGGCAAAAGCCATGCTGTGGTAGGCATCCCACGTATAAAGTAGAGGAAGATGGGCATGGATGTTAGCTCAGGGCCAGTCTTCCTCAGCAAAAAGAGGAGGATTGGCAGTAGTTAGCTCAGGGCTAATCTTCCTTAAAAAAAAAAAAAAAACTGAAAATAGATCTCAGCTTAAAAAAGATTCAACGTACTCACATTGTTTAAGGAAAATATTGTATCTTAAGATTAAAGGTAGGGGCTGGCCCCGTGGCCGAGTGGTTAAGTTCACATGCTCTGTTGCAGGCGGCCCAGTGTTTCATCAGTTCGAATCCTGGGCGCGGACATGGCACTGCTCATCAAACCACGCTGAGGCAGCGTCCCACATACCACAACTAGAAGGACCCACGACGAAGAATATACAAGTATGTACCGGGGGGCTTTGGGGAGAAAAAGGAAAAAATAAAATCTTTAAAAACATAAATAAATAAAGGTAGAAGTGATACTAATATAACACCCCATAATAAGTTTTCTCATTTCAAAGGAGATTAATAACATAATATTATTAATACCACAATGGTATTACTTATTTACCTCTACATATTAGAAATTTGACAGTACCATCTCATGAAGCACAAAAACGCCTAAATTTCAATGAGGCAAAAGGAATCCCTTCTCCTCTTTAAAAAAGTAATCCCTGTCACCTTTTTAGTAAGAATTTCTTACAGAATTACCAGCACAGCAATAGTTAATTCTTATGAATACACATTGCTATAGAGATCTTGATACATATGTAGCTTAAAAAAGCATTTTCACTAAGAGCAATATATATTTATCTACCTATTTCTAGATCTATAGTTGGGTAATTAGACTTAAAACTATAAAAAAAAATATATTTAAATTAATAGTAAATACTATTATCTTCAATTTATAAGGGACTTATAGGTCGTAGTCCAATAAATTTCCAAACAGGAAATCCTATTGTATACATACATTCATTATAAATAACTTTAACTTCAGTTTTATGCACAGTAAGTTTCAAACAGGATGATACAGACATCATCGTGCTATGAGAAAATCTGAAAGTTTAAGTTTTTCACACTTCTACAACTGATTCTATGTTAATGGAATTACTTTCTGGAAGCTAATTTCATCCCTTTAAAGATAAATTAATTCAAAAAGCTCAGCATCTCATTCATTCATTCTTAGACCTTAACCAACAGTTTACGTTGATAGCATCTCAAGTTAGAAAGCATAACTTGTACAAGTGACTCATGTGGCCTACTGGATCATCTTATTCATCATATTACTAGTCAATGGCTCCCCTGCAACTTCCCTGGATAGGTCAGTGAGCTTCTAATCAAAGCAGCCTTGCCTGGCCTTTCTGCCTGATTTCCTGAGTTCTGATGGCCACCTGGCTCCGTGCAGCTTGTTCCTGATCCCATTTATATTTACAACGTGCCCAGGCCATTCATTACTGTGACCCTGCTTAGCTATTCTTCTTTTGACTTACTTTCTTCAAAGAATCCTTTTTTGTTGTAGATCAGTAATTACCGATTGCCATTTCTACTACAAAGGCAAGGACAAGAGAGACATTGGATAGTTGATCTTACAAGGACTTTGTGCTTTCTTGGGGCATGGAACTCTAGGATGACACTCATTTGGAGTAAAACATTACCGTACAGAACTTTTTGAAGAGGAAATGCAGCACAATTTGTGGTAATAGAAACAATGTGGTTGTGAGTCTAAATCTCAGATTGCCTCCAATGTATGTGGTCAGTCCTCTCCAGTGAACTCTAATGGAGATAAGGGAAGATGTCTTAATTCTTTTCATGATAATAATGGTGCCTAATAGAGTATGTTGTACATAGTGGATGCTAAATAAATATTTGTTACTAATCATTTTAGAAAAGTAGTTTAATTTTCCCAGCTTTAAAATAATAGAAATTAATCATCCTGGAACTATGGGCAAATTCAGGATAGAGTATCACTATGTGTGTATGTATGTATATATATGTATATGTCTGAGTAAACAGACATATACATATATACACATATCCATATATATTGGAATATATAATGTGTATGTCTATTTATATATACATATACATTGGAACCACTGAAATTAGACAAGTTTCCAAAGGGCCCAAAATGAAATGAGAAGATACCTACACAGACTGTGGAAACTAATAAAAGAAACATTAACTAATAGGGGGAGCTCCCATGCCCTATCACACATGTCAATTATGCCAAACAGGAAAAGAGGGAAGCTTGCATCTTGGACAGGAAGTAAAACTACTTTTCTACTGAGGGAAGACTTCTCTCCCCACCTGGCAACAGCCCAGCCAATGAGTAATGGTGCAGCTCAGGTAATGAGAAGCCTTTGTGCCCTGAACTGGTACTTTCTCCCAAAGTACTTTCCTTTAGAACAGCTCCTCCCTACTCCCTCTTTTCCTCTATAAAAGTAACTCCCCCCTTCTTTCTTTTCTGGATTTGCTTATGGTTTGTCGAAGCATGAACATCCTGAATTGAACTTCTTTTGGCTATTCCCGAATAAACTCATTTGGAGATAAAATAGGCAAATTTACTTTTTAAGTTGACAAGGCAAATGTGATAGTTTAGCACTTTAAATTTTTAAATTAGATTATCTTCATTGATAAAGGCTATCACATAAGCAACATAAAACTAAAATAAAAAATATTTACAACATGTTTTTATTTAAATGAAAAAGTACATCAGATTTCACAGTTTGTCACTAAAATTTTTCTATTATAATATATGCACATAAATTATTGAATTCATTAAATTATAAAATCTACTGTATCATTAGTAAGAAAGTGAAAGAAATGCCATCCTGAATATTCATCAGACATAGGAAAAACAGAGCAACATTTCTTTCCCTCCCTAAAAACCACTAATTTATATATAATTTTAAAGAGGGGAGACCCTTCTCATTAATGAATAGCTAAGAAAGATAAGTTGTTCTTTTCTTTATTCATTCAACTAGTATTTATTGAAACCTAATATGTTAGGTACTTTGCTAGGCTCTGGGGGCATAGAGATAACCAATAAAATGTGCTATGTGAGGAATATTCTATGAGAGATTAATTCAAGGTTACACAGTGAGTAACTGCAGACTGCAAGTGCCAGAGATATAAAAGGCCCTAAATGGATGATGTATGAATAAATGATTGGCATTCTCCTGACTGCCAGTGATGTGCTCTTTTCATTAGAGCCTGGACACTTGCCCTGTTGCTGAATATAATGGATACTAATTTGTACCTATTGATAGATTGATAAATTATCATTTTTTCACATGCTTTTTCTCTGTTCTAACATTCATTTATTCATTTTATTTTGGTGTGACTACATAGTCAATCTCTTTTCCCTCTAGCCTCACCCCACCCCATCTACCGCAAACATATAGACACCTAACACCCAATATCGTGCTCTGCACAAAATGAGCATTCCATGAATCTCTGCTCCAATGAATGATCTCTCACAACTAAATAACAGATACTGCAAATGGGTTGGGTGGGGATGAAAGTGCCTCCTTATAGCTAGAAGATATTTTAAACATTAGGAAAATTCTACCCAATAAGATTTGTCTTCTGTTTTCTAAATTGAAAAATTAAGGTAGAGAAACTACCTTAAAATGCAAGAAAAAAAGCACAAAGGATTTCTTTCCTAAACTTATGTCTTCACTTCCTTTTTCCTGAAAAGCACAATAAGCAAACCTATAATGGAAATGTAAATCTGTTGAATAATTCTCTGCTTTTCAACAAGTGTTATAATGGATGCTGCACTATTTTATACAACATAAATATTTTATACATAATAGTAATTTCATACACTTTACTTCATCTCAGATTATTAGAGAAATTATGATATATAACCAGAAAGAATGTTTTAAATATGAAATATTATTTGACAAGAAATCCGATATCGATTCTGTGAAACCCATGTTGTGCCTATTAACAGATTCCCTTCTTTTCTTTTGCATCGTTTTATCTCCCACATTCAGAATTCCCAGAAAAAGCGGAAAAAATAAAAGTTCTTGGTCAAACTGTGGCGACTTTAAATTAAAGGTAAGGTCTTTGTAAAAGCATTGTAATTTCCTTATATTGCAACTTTCTTATAAAAATTGATCTATATCTGACACCAAGACAAACGAAATTTTCTGAATAGATTTTCAGTATTTTAAGTAGATAGTCCTTAAAAAGAATAATAGGAGGAACTGCAGGGAGCTGGACACTAAAAGACTGAGCTTATACATTTGAATAAGGTTTCTTTGTTAGGATAATTTCCTGCCTTATGAAAATGCACTTCTTTCTTCTCACAAAGGATGCCAATCACACAAAATAATAAAACACATGTAATTTTTTTGCAATGATAAAACTATCAACTGTTGCCTACTATATTGTGATCCTGGAACAATGGCAAGATTCCACGTTCCCAAATATTCCCACGATTTACTTTTAAAGCTAGAATCTGGCAAAATTTGAGTTGGAAAGATAAATACAGCTCTGCAGCAGACACACAGGCACGCGCCACCTTCTCATCAATTCTAAGCGCCGAGTTTCTCTTCCCTTAAGAAATCCGCAATTTCAAATTGCATAGGGCTGCAAAATTTTGTTGAAAGAACCTTAAGCTATTTCCGTAGTCTACTGTAAAGTCTCTTGGCTTCGATCCAACACGATGGTTCCGTTCCTTTAAAAGATAACTAAAGGTCGGTAAACTTGGAAATAGAAATTCCCTGTTTCTGAAATTCGAGGTTTATGGACGTGTGTTATTGCTCGCATTTGTCAAATGAGGCCACCTTGCAAAGAGGAGCGTAGCCCCTGAGGCGCAGCTGCCTCCGGCTCTCCGGCCAGCTGCGGGACGGCGCGGCAGCTGGATGGCCCGAGAGGCGTCCGGTGGACTGCGCCCGGGCCCACGCCGGAGCCCGGCCACGGCCGAGCACCGGCCAGGGCCCCCAGCGGGCCGCCGTTCCCCAGCCTCGGACGCCAGCCTGGCGCACCCGGGGCTCGCTCCGCCGAAGGGGGCGCGCTTCGTCCTCCCCGAGCCCCCCTACCCCATTCCAGCGCCTTGCGCCTGGGCTCCCACGCGGATCCCGGACTCTCCTCCCGGGTTCGGCCTGTGCCTGCTCCACCCTGGGTGAGTACCTGCCCCGCACCAAAGGATGCTGCCCGCTCCCTTCCCCCCATCTCCCTTCACGCCAAACAACTGCCTCATCCGCCACTCAAACCCCCACTTTTCCAGTTTGGCTTCCCCACCCCACCCTCTCGAGAGCACGGACAGCGCCAGGGGATAGGGGACAGGAGTGCGGCTCCCGGGGCCCCGCGCGGACTCACCGCCCGCGCCGGGGTCGGCCACGACCCCTCCCTGCGGGCCCACCCCCGCGCAGTGGGGATCGGCGGAGAGAGTCCTACCCCAGTACCTCGGGGTGCCCTGGCCGCTGCCGGCGCATCGGCTCCGGGGGACGCGGCCGAGTGCTGTGGCTTTTTCGCCTGGGCGGCGGCAGCTGCAGGAGGAGGACCTGGAGTTGGCGGCGGGGAGGAGGGGGTGGGGAGCCGCGGGGGTTTTAGAGGCGCCTCGGGAGCACGTGACTGCTCCCGCGACCCCCGAGCCCCTGCTCCAGAGCGCTTGCTCCGCGCCAGCCTCTCCCAAAGCCCGGGGCTGGAGCGTCTCTGCCCCTACCTTGCTGTTGGGGACCCTAGGGAGAAGCTGCAGGCCCCCGGGATGGCACCCCGTCTCCCCGGCCTCTGGTCCCCGCGGAGGCCAAGTTAACTCGACAGTGGGATTTTTGCCCGCTCTGTCCCCAGCCCGTGAAGAACTCGGAGGAGGCTTGGGCTGGTGTGCGGCTACGGGGGTATCTCTAAGAGCTTAGACTCCCTGAGAACAAGCTTGAAAGCCCAGGTTTTCTCTTTGTTCGGAAAAGAATTTAAAACAACACCAAAATCGAAGACTGCTCTATTCTCCACCTTCTTTGGAGGGAGGAAGAGAGAAGTGTAGGCAGAGAGATGGACCTGAACGTGTCGGGGATGCAAGAGAGTCCGGGGTGATGCACCGCGAAGGCGAAAAGGATTTCTTCCCAGTGCTAAGGAGCAGGAGTGGTGGGCATGGCCAGCGGCGTGGAGCCCAGGAGTGAGGGTGAAATGGAATCAGCGCGTCTCAAGTCTATATTCAGTGAGAGAAAAGATGAGGGGGCAAAAAGAGTTGTCATAGGTTAAAAAATAAACAACAAAACTTGTGCTCCTGTTTCTCCTCAACGTGATTTCCATTCCCAGTGTTTCCAAAAATGTATTGCGCAGGTTTGCCTTCTTTTAGCTAGTCATTAGTTGGCAGGTACTTTAGGCTTCTTTGTAGTGTGTGTGTTTGTGTGAGTGAGTGTGTGTGTGTGAGAGAGAGAAAGAGAGAGAGATTGGGGAGGGGTTCGTATATCTTTGACCATAGCCATGCCAGGGAAAGCGTATATTTATTGCACACTTTCAAGCTGGACACTAAGTGACAGTCACAACCTCGTGTGTCCGGTGATGAGTGCAATTCTGTGGGACCGGCACTGTAAACTGGAGAGAGCTGTATCCTTTAGGGGCAGTGCAATTTGTCAATCTGATTTCTGGGGACAGCAAACATTAGCTGTTATCCCAGAAGTCAGACAAAGTTTCTTGTGCCCTTTTTCTGCTGAATTTTACCATTTGATCCTCAGGTGGTCTGTATAGATTGTCATTGTATCTGCCGGAGAGTCATCCAAGAGCTTTTAAATACCTCAAGTCAGTCCAGTTCCTATTTCATTCTTTTCTGTTTTCCTTCTGGAATAGTAGTGTCTTCTCTCCCAAAGCTTAACAGATAGCCAATGTGAGCAGGCCCATGGGATTCTGCCTGGGTGAGGGCAGGGATGGGAGTGTCAAGAAGGGGTTGCCAGAGAGAAAGTAAAGCTTGGTTCTTAGACTTTCTTAACTCCAACCTCTGTGCAGTCAATGTACTACACATTGCCACAGAAATTTCTATCCTTCATCCCATGCACAGTTATAATACACACCTACTTGGAATAACATTGGCTCTAAAATGACTTCCAAATGAACCCCATTGCGATTGTCTTCCAAACAACCAGTCTATGGTACGGGCTTTCAGATATTTAAAATTCAAGATGAATTTCATTTTTTCTTTTCCACAAATTTATTTTTTCTTTTGATAATATGAACTTTTAGGTTGTAGTAACTTTTTATTAGAGTATTAAGTATAAAAGGCCAGCATGTCATGGAGATGAAAATTTTTATTAAGCCAGCGTTTCCCTTCCCACCCCTCACACATACACGCAAGCCTCAAAAAGGCAGGCAGAATTTCTTCTTTAAGTACACATTCGATACACATGGCAAAAATTATTAAGAATCCTTTTTTTGAAGATACTGTCAATTTGAAAATTCCAACAATACGCTACACAAAGAGGGAGATATGAGAATAAGTGTGCTTTTATCTTCAAATTTCCCAGGAGGGATTCCAGACTGATGTTCATCACTCTTTGTAGAACCTAAGAGTAATTTTGTTCCTATTTTATGGAGTAACTCTGAGGCAGGAGGGCTCCTCCTCCTAGTAACAGAAATAGTAATGTCCGCCTCTACTCTGTGTGCTGTCCCTACTCAGTATTTATAAAATACGCATTTGGGAAATTAAGTTGGGTTTTATGTGTGTTACAAAATTAAACTGGCTATTTCCCACTTCTTATGGTTCTTTATCAGTTATGAAAGAAAGCGCTATCTACGAAGGTGAAAGTTAAAATCACTAGAGGCTCCGAAGACAAATTCTAGAATAATAAAACAATCTCCAAACAGTGCCGCGGGTAACGTTTCTCTGAGCAACATGCCTGTTGTTTTTGCCAAAGTTATTGCTGCATTTTAATAACAGCTACCATTTGTGAAGGACAGCTACTGAAGTGTTTTGATATAATCTCAAATGATTTGTGATCTTGATATATTAATTATAGGAACAGTGGGGATAAATAAACTAGAGAAAATAATATCATCTTATTTGATGTATTTTTTTTCTGTGACAATTTTTGTTATATTCATTAAGAGTAAACATTTCTTTATCCAGTGTTTCTATCATGGTAAATTTAAATTCTTAATTTTTAAAAGATGTGGAAAGGACCATTTCTGTGCGTCATCAAAAATATTTTTATGATGTTCCTTGCTGCATTGATTTATTTGGAATAGTAGTAGTTTGTCATATAATCAATATTTAGGACTTAAAACAAGGAACTAACTTATAATTGTGAGATACGTGAAATTCTTTTTTTAAGGAACAAAAGCTATTTTTTTTTTAAAAAGTTAAACCAAAGTATTGTGTGCATAGAGTTATTTTCCCAGACAATTCAATGATAAGTTTGAGGTCCTAAGGGGGCACTATAAGCATTTCATTACCTTCTTCTGACAAGCGCAGTGCTACTTTAGCAAAATTTTCTCTCTCCTTTTGATTCCCTAATGATTAAATCATTAAATATAAAGCAATGACTGATTCAGAGAAAAAATGTACAGTTCTTTTTTTTTCTTTAAAGATTGGCACCTGAGCTAACAACTGTTGCCAATCTTTTTTGTTTTTTATGCTTTTTCTCCACAAATCCCTCCAGTATATAGTTGTATATTTTAGTTGTGGGTACTTCTAGTGGTAGCATGTGGGATGCCGCCTCGATGTGGCCTGATGAGCGGTGCCACGTCCACGCCCAGGATACGAACCGGCGAAACCCTGGGCCGCTGAAGCAGAGCGCCGGAACTTAACCACTCGGCCCCGGGGCCGGCCCCTACACTTCTTTTTTTAAAGTAAATTTTCCATGCTAAAAATGCATACCCTCATAGGTGATACACACAGATATAGTTATACAATCACATATCACATACGTATGTGTATAATGGGCACTTGTTAGAACACCTGGATTGCAGCCAGGTTTTATCCCAAATTAATGGTGCGGCTTTAGGCAAAGCACTTAATCTTTTTAGTCTTCACTTTCTTTGTCTGTAAAATGAAATGTTTTGACTGGCAGATCTGGAGCCTCCTTTCAGCTCTGAATACCTATGACTTTATGCCATTAACAAGCATGCATGGCAGACATACTTGTAGAAAAAGAACCTTTTTTGATCTTCAGAAAAATTTAATAGTCACATAAATTGTTTGTCTCCCCTCCGTATTAGAGAAAAAAGAGAAGAAAGAAATACTGTTGATAGCTTCCCATTATTACTGGCACATTCTCTTCCCTGCAGCTTTAATAACTGTATAGTGATATTTGATTCATTCTTTTAAAAAGTTGTGAGTGTCATACATATCAACAAATCATTCTTTATCTCATTATATTATGTTTAAAATTTCAGCAAAAAAATATAAAAGAAGAGAACATGGATTCCTTTGGAGGCAAAATATTCTACCATGTAAATCCATATATAGGCCACATATTCTTCCCTTTTGTAGGTTAAAACTCCTCACAAAAAGTGGTATTGTCAGGAAGTATCCCCCCAATATTGCTTTTTTAAAGTAAATTTCCATTTCTTAGCTAATTTTTCGTGGTTAATATTTTAAATCTGGTTATAAGTCTAAATATAGCTAAGTGGAAATGAAAGAGGAACAGTTTATTTATTTAATTTTGGTATGTTGGTTTGTTTTGAATAGTCTTTGAAAACAATGTTTAGAGAACTGTTCAAAGCATAAGCCCAGAATCAAAAGTCGATATGATTGAATAATATGGTCCTCAAAAGTGCATGTGTTACCGTATTCTTACTCTTATCATCCTCACAGGTAATTCAGCTTTTAAAAGTATATTATTCAGCAGGTAGAAAAGATATGAGACATTTCCTTTACTAGACATTATACACATTTTCAAAGGCAGTAGGGCACATTTTTCAAGGTTACACCTAATGGGGAAAGCAGAATCAACACGTAAGAAAATCTAAAAATATGAGAATTATCAAGAGGAGTATAGTAGTAAGCATATACATGTCTAAAATGTATACATGCATTATGTGTGTGTATAAAAATAATAATCCATCACAACTTTGCTCAAGACATTTTTTTTATTGTTTGAGTTGAACAAATGGGCTTCATATGTGATGTTCCCAATTTATGTAATCCTCTCTATTTCTTGTTCTTCAATTCTTCAACAAAACTCTTTTCGGTATCTTATGATATGCCAGATATTATTCTAAGCTCTAAGTTTAACAAGTGAAAAAAAGTGTCACTGCCTTCCAGAGATCACAGTGTAGTTGTCAATCTGTGCAAATAAATAATTAATTGCAATATAGTGGGATAAATTCTGTGTTAGAATAAACTTGGAATGTTGTAGGAATATAAATAAGAATGCGGACTCAGCCTACGCAGGGGTTTGGGGAGCTGGGGAGATAGAAGGGAGAGCTTCATAGTTGAGAAGCTACTTGAACTGAAATTTGAGGATATGGTGAGTTAAACCAGCAGATGGAGAGGATAGGAAATAAGTGGGGGAATAGCATGAAGGTGAGAGAGAGTGTAGCATTCAGAGAAGTGCAGATAGTTCAGTATGACCGAAAGTGTGTGGGAAGTGGAAGTGGTAGAGGATGATACTGAAAATGTCGGTTAAAAAAAACATTGTTTGCACTTTACTTGAAGGATCTGGAGAGCAACTAGATGATGTAAGCTGGGGAAGGATATAACTGGACTGCTGTGAAAGCAGCTGGTGGCAGAGAGATCATTTAGTAGAGAAATAAGTAGAGCTTGGTAGATCTGAAAGAACACATTTGAGAGATATTTAGGGGGGTAAAATCAACAAGAATCTGTGATCGGTTCCCAATGGACCAATTGAATTTGTGACCAATCGAATTTGAGCGTGTGAAAGAGGGAAATACTGGGACGATTCTTAGGTCTGGCTTGAGTGATAGAGATGATGTCATTGATTAAGATTAGGTCCACCAGCTGAAAAGCACATTTGCCAAGGAAATCTGAGGGAGTTCTGTAATTGACATAGAAATTTAGGCTTGTGAGCATACAATCATGCAATTGATGGCAGAGGGTTTAATTATGCATTAAAAATGAAAAAAAGGTGAAGGTTAAGAATGAGATCTCTGGTAAATTGGAGGATTTCAGGGCTGAGCAAGGAAGAGACAGGAGTACAAAAAGCAGGACACGTGAGCTTCATTCTGGTGGTCTTGGACCAGGTTGCATAACAGGGAACTCTCCCAGCGAGAGCTTCCAGTGACAACAGTGTGGAGCTGCCACACAGAAGGCGGGTAGGACAAGGGGACTCTCAGGGGAGAAGGAGAAAATAGAGAGGTAGCTTACCTGTCTAGGTGACGTAACTCAGCAGCACGGTGGAGAGACTTGGATCAGAGAGCTCTGAAGGAAAGCAGTGGTTTGGTGTCTGCTGTGGCTACAGGATTTGTCTTATCTATGGTTGGCAGGTGACGGGTGCCGTCTCTCAGGATATGTAAAGTAGGCAGGCTCTAAATGGCTAAAAATATACTTATTTGGACTACATTTAAAGCAATTAGATGTGAGTGAATTTGAGTTTGGTGCTGTCCGGCTTTGTGCTAATAGTCCTAGCCTGCCATGAAGAAGGAATATGGGGACCATTTTAGGCTAGTATACAAAAGCCATCACTGGCCCATTTATATAACAGGATCCTAGGGAGAAAAAACACCTAAGAAGTAGATGGAGACCATAGATCCTGGGGGAGAAGAATGAGGAACAGCCAGTTAGGAAAGAAAAGCCTAAAGTGTAGAATTAGGAAAGTCAAAGGAAAAGAAGATTCCAGGAGGAGAGGATGGTCAAGAGAGTCAAATGCAACAGAAAGAATAGAGTCAAGTCTGAATTGTATCTGCTGACCTTGGCCATTGGTGTCCTGAGCAGAAGCAGTCTCAGGTGGGCCTTATTTGAGGAGCAAATGAGAAGACAATAAATGTACCTTATTCTTGGAAAAGCTAGCCAGGAAAGAGAAGTCAGCTAGAGAAGATGACATGGATGAAAGAGTTACAATGAGAAAGGGTTGAACAATTTTGTTTTTGTTTTGATTTTATTCTTGAGCCAAAAAAAGTGAATCATTGAATAAACAGGTATTATAGTCATCTTATTATGTAACAGACCTCACAAAACTCAGGGGAATAAAACAACTCAGATATTGTGCTGATGGATTGAGTGGATCAGCACGTCGAGAGAGCACAACAGTGATGGCTTGTCTCTGTCACATGATGTTTGGGGCATCAGCTGGGAAAACTCAGTGGGCTAGGGTCACTCAAAGCCTGGGCGCTGAAACAGCTGGGCAGGGGGATCTATTGCTAAAATGAGGGATATGAAAGTTAGGGAGTGAACGCCCTATGGCTTTTACTCATCTTAGAAGGAAGAATGAGTCCACTGAGACAGAATATGAGGTAGGTGGCTGGGGGAAAGGGGTGATAATTTGACATAACTTCTAACAGGAGAAGAATTGATTGTCACCCAAGCCCAAGAATTTCTGGGTAATGTTCAAGGCTTGAATTTGTAGCTGCAAGTCTGTTTGGTTGCGTTATTTTCAACTAGCTGCTATGCTAGCAGAAAGTGGTAGCTGAGCAATTTCCTAGGTTGAGAATAGTCAGATTATACCACAGCTCATCCTTGGATATTTACCCACTTTCTAGATTTATATGTATCTGGGGAAAGAAAAGCAACAGCTAGAGCTGAAACAAAGGCATAAAGAAAGGATACTTAACCTAAGCAAAGTGTACCTGGGAACCCTTCATACCACCTGTGTGCCCATTTGTGATATTATGTAGCTGCGCATAAGGAATTTTTATCCTATCTTTGGGAAAAATTGCCCTATCTCAGGAGTGTGAAATAGCTGTACATCATGGGACCAAGTCTGATCTACTGATGTTGGCTACCTGAAGCACTGTGTTGTGAAAGGGTCTAATGCCAAGCCTGAGATTTTGAGGGTGGGATGAGGCAAGATGAACAGTCAGAGAGAGTGTCATAGATGATGGAAGGTTCAGTGGTGGCATTCATACTTGCCCTTCTTACCAGCTATTCCTATTCCATCTCCTTGAAAGGAGATATGAGAGAAATAATAAGAATTATAATCAAAAACAGTAATAGTAATAATCACAATGCTCTTTTTATTATACCATGCAATAAATGCATAATGTTATACTTTTATAACCTAACATTACACTTCCTTGAATGTCTAAAGGGTGTCTGACAATATGAGATCTGTGGGAAAATATTTGGATATTTACTAAATAATTTTAAGATCCTAGTCTTCTAGAGTCTTCTTCTGACAGTTTTTTTTAATGCCCTAAATTTGTAGCTTATGTAATCAGGTGAAGACTTTCTTGAAGTGCATTCCCATTTAAAATCAAGAGTAAATCCACAAATAGTATTTGTCTTCTTCTACACAAGGAAGATAATTGAGTTGTTTGTCTATATAATTGTATACTAACGTTTTAAGTAAATTGTTATTGTTTTCTGCTAGTTAATTCTCTCAAAAAGACAACTGAATAAAGTGATTGCATTGACTAACTGTACGAACCAATTTAGTCAAAACTTTTTTTTTAAAGATTGGCACCTGAACTAACTGTTGCCAATCTTTTCTTTTTTTCTGCTTTTTCTCCCCAAATTCCCCCAGTATATAGTTGTTTTTTTTTCAGTTGTGGGTCCTTCTAGTTGTGGCATGTGGGATGCTGCCTCAACATGGCCTGATGAGCAGTGCCATGTCCGCGCCCAGGATCAAACCCTCGAAACCCTGGGCCACCGAAGCTGAGTGCGCGAACTTAACCACTCGGCCACGGGGCCGGCCCTTAGTCAAAACTCTTAACCTACTATATTTCATTGGTTCCAAGATGGAGATTTTTTTTTTTTAACATTTTGATACTCCAACTTTGAGATTCATTTACAATTGATTGTATGTCACTGCTTTACTGGAAATATTTTTTTTCTTTCTTGGTGGTTCATAAAATAATGTCACAACTAACGTTCTGCGGCTTTATAGATTCAAAGAAATGCAGTAGCTAAGTCATAGAAAAAAGGAAAAACTGGTGTATAATTAATTCATAGAATAGGAACTGATTTACCAACATGTTTCATAGTAAATTCTACCTCGATGCAATTTCCCCCTTATCAATATTATGTCCATTCAAGTTTTCACATATAGTATTAATGCCTATCAAGATTTTTCTGAATGATAATTTAGGATGCTTTACCTGTATCAAGGTCTAAGAGCATTTCAGGAGCTTTAACCCTTGCAGCAGAAATTCATCAGGAGACCCATAAAGTAATTACAGTGGATAAATTCTAGTAGCAAGTATAGTGACGCATTTTTATCTAGACAGTTATTGAATCATGGAATTTGAAGGGCCAGACTACAATCATGTTCTAATTTTTAGATGATAAGATCTACAGAGATTTAATGAGTAGATTTATCTCCTTGTTTAAATGACAGAACAAGACTGCTGCTGAAGAGAATATGAGAAGAGGTCATTAATTTAATTCTCCTAGTCATGGTTTATAGGTCAGGCTGCTATGAAGTTCTAGGAGGAAATACACAGAATGCAAAAAAGTTCTCTCTCCTCAGCAAAGGTGAGATTTTATCTACTTTGAATCCCAAGTACGAAAGTATGCAACTGACCGCTCAAGAGTGGAAAAAGAAATGATCTGTATTTAACACATATCTTCTCTTTAACGCGTCTTCTGAGGAACTCAGATTACTTTATTCGAAACCTTCCATAAGATTACGTTATAAGAGGATCTTATGTTGTATTTGGTTATTATACTATGCTTATTTTTTTCTAGTTCGCACATTGCAAAGAGTCCTTAGTAAATGACATTCCTAGAGAATTATATAATTTTGCTGTTTTTCTTGAACATTTCAAAACTTCCCCTTGTACCATAAAATTTGGCATAGAAAAAAGTCTGTTGAGGCCAGTGATCTTTCGAAGACTGATAACTGATATTAATATCTCCAGAAGGTAGCTTTATAATTTTGCCTTACGGGATCACTTTATAAAAATTAAGTTAATAAGATGACAAAATACAATGGCCACAGTAGTTCAGGCATTGTTGCTGACATGCCTTTGTTAGCATCCTTTGAAAACACAGAAAGGAAAGTGTCTAATGAGTCCAAATTATATTCTCAAGCCCAAAATACTTGCTGATATAGCAAAAATGCTTATGTAAAAATGTACTCTTAGTGAAGAATTAAATTACTTCATTTGCAGTTTTTGCAGCAGGCTAAAAGTAGCCAATTCGATGATCAAGCCCTTAGGGTTAACTTGCTTCTAGGAACAGAATGTGACTTGAGGGTTGGAGTAGCGGAGGGTCAATAGAAACCTAAACGAGTTATTGCTCTTTAAAAGAACTGAAATGCTGAACTATGCCTTGTATTTTCATCGCTGGTAAAGAAAAAAAAAGAAAATATATATGTCATTTTACTCTATTACAGGATTTTTTAATGTATGATCATATATATTCTTATAGTACATTTCTTACATGACCATGATATTTTAGTTCTTGATCATAATCCCTTTCCAACTATATAAAAATATGTCTAATGACAAATATTTTAGAAAGCTTTCCTAAGGAAAAAAATAAATCAGAGATAGTGTACATCCCTATCTATGTACATAAATGAGCTCTGGCTTATACTGAGCTTTAAATAGTGTTTATTCAGCCTAACAACCAGAAAAAAGAAAACATTTCTTAACAGTATAAAGTTCAGGCGATTCCATAGGTCTTGGGATTTTGTTTTGTTTTTAGTTTGAGGACAGAATACAATCACAGTTGTTATGTAATAAAACTTTTATGCATAGCCTAGGTGGTGTCCTATAGCTTTACTAGGAAGACTTTATTTTCTGATGGTTTGATTTGGCAGAAGTTTTGTCCATCTACTTCAGTAAATAATTTGTGTATGCATGTGAATTACACAACCTTGACTTTTCAAAGCAGAGCAGAGCTACGTATGTAAAACATCTGAGATCACTGTTTCAGTAATTAGCCTGAATCATCGGGCACCATGATGGTTTTGCCACCATCAATGTACTCCCTGTACATTCTATTCTCTTCTTCAAAACGTTCAGTACTGTAGTAGATTAAGCACCGAGGAAATGGCATTGACTCTTTTTGACCGCCAGGCAAATGCTCGGTTCGTCGTGCTCCCCTAAAAAAAGCAGCTGGGCGCTGGGAACAAATCTGACTCAAAGCATGTTCTCAGTGGAAAGAAAGGAGGACTAAAAGGCCAGGCTATACTTCTACTTTTTTTAAGATCTTCTCTTTGTTCACTTTTAAAATGAGGGAAAAAATTTCTCGGTACTGGCATGAGAAATATTTGAACGTCACAAAAGAAAATAAAAAACATATTAGTGGCATTGTTGCGGTGAATTTCACGTTTCCTCTTCCCGTAAATAGCCCCTTTCAATTCTTGAGTTGGGTTTACTCTCCAGTTTTTCAGCCGGGTACGGCTTCGGCCACAAGATGGCACTGACCTGCAAACAAAGGAAGATACAGTGGCATTGACTTTTTAAAAGCCTTGAAAAATTGCCTAGCCCTCCCGGAGTCAAGGACTGTATGGGGATGAGGCGTACTTTCCTTCTGCACCGTGCGTATATGTCTAACAATGTGTGGATATGTTTCATTGGTTTTCTTTCCAGAATTCCCAGGCAACGCACTCCCGAGGTGTACATCCAAGGTGAGGAGTTTGTGGGGGAGCTTTAGGCGCTACTCGCGAGGCGCCCTCACGTGATCCCGGGATGAGGTGGAGTTAGGCTTTAAGGGGGCGTCTCTTCCTATCTTCATCAATCTCTGGGATTTGAGCAGGAGAAATACTAGCAGATGTTTTCTCCCGTCTCTGCTCCCTTCCATTACTACCCCTCTCGCTTTAATCAACAGGGGCAAAAAAGACAAATCCAACAGAGGGTAAGTTTCAAGTTTACACCTTTGAAGGGACTTTTGAGAAATCTCTTATTGATGAGGTGAAGGATGAGAGAAGAAGAAAAAGCAGATGAGTGCCCGAAATTGACTCCGGGGAACTGAGGTGGGGTGCGGAGTCAGCCTTTCAAAAGGTTTCATTCCCCGAGAGCTCAGGTCGCAGGATGCTCCGACTGATCGGATAACTCCAGGGCTCCTGCCCAAGGGTGTGGGGCCGATGTTGGTAACCGGGAGTTCGCGGCATCCGCAAACGCTTCCCCTGGAGGATTTCTGGACGGGATCCGAGTTCTCTCGTCGGGTTCTCTGGTAAGAAAGCCGGTGGGCTAGGAAGGTGCCCTTAGTTGGTCTTGCCCTCATCTCTCTCATCTTTCGCATTTTTCTGGAGCTGGCTGGAGCCTCTGCTGGGGACGGCTGCGCTGGAGTTTTCGCGGAGGAACTAGCGCTGGCATGGGCTGGGAAGGGTGGGTTTGGAGGATCGTCCGCCTTCGTCCTCCTCGCGCGGCACGTGTCCGGCGGGGAGCGGGCGGAGGCGCTGGCTCGCCCCGGGGGCCGCGGACCCCAGCAGGCGTGGCCCCCGGGACCCTTGTGGCTTCCCCGCGACTGGGCTGGAATCGAGCCCTGCTCCCCCTGTGCAGGGCCCTCCCAGTCTGTCGCTGCGCCCTGGTAGACACCGTCCTATTTCTGAGTTTTAATCATCGAACTCTTTAGCTCCTTTTAGAAGATTGATGATGGAGCCTGGCAAGGTTTGGCTATTAGGGATAGACAGGAGGCGGAGGTGGTTTAAGAGTGTTCCATTGGTCCCCAGGTAGACGGGAGAGAGGCGGATGTTTTAAGGACTGATGTTGGGCTAGGGATAGAGAATTGACTGAGTTTGGGCTCTGCTCGCTGTGCTTGGTTGGTTTGGATGTGTTCTGTTTTGCCAGTCTCTCATCATCTTGGGTAGAGACGTTGCCGAATAGATGGAAGGCGAATGGGGGAGGGGGGCGCGAGGTTAGGAATGGGGAAAATTGGGGACGATTCACCTAGCTACACAATATGAAAAAGGTGGGCGCGTAAGCATGCCCATTTGTTTAACACACCCCATTTCATTCTTTGGTAACTCCTGGAGCACGGGAAAAACCTGAGAGGGAAGAGAGAAGGCGTGTGTTTTAGCATTCCACTCTTTTTTCCCCTCATTGGTCTCGAATTTGGCTACGAGAAAGCATAACTTGCTAGGTGGCACACACAGGCGGGGCGGGGGAAGCGCAGACTATGCCTGTCTCTGACCGGACAGAAACGGAGAAACAGGAGCTGTCAATCCCAAGACTCTAGGCTGCTTCCCCGGTGAAGCAAGAGAGAGCAGAAAGCTGTCTGGCCCAGTTCCCCACCCATGACGAAAGACTGAGTGCTGTTCGGTGGGTGGCTACTGCTTTATTAGTCTTTCCTTATTGTTTTAAGGCGGCTGTCTGTTGAACAAGCCCTCCTCGGACAGGAAGGAACAGAGAATTATGTAACTCCTGTAGATAAACTAACAGTAACTTTGGGAGGCTGCGTGTCACAAGGCTGACATTTCTTTTCCAAAACAAGTGAGGTGACCAGCCGTTCTGAGTATATGAAAAAATTTATCTGCAGCACGTTATGACCAGAAAGCTATATTTTCAGTTAGTAACACGCTAACAACAGCAAGCAGTGAAAGGCCAACATGCTAATTGGAAAGAACAAGAAAATTTCCCATGGGAAGGGGGCTTATTTGCCAAGTGGTGATGTATGTAGTGTCTCTAATTTGTCTCTAAATGCGCGACAACTATATTGAGATTTAGCAACGTGTAATTTTTCAGTGTCTGTAGCTGCATACCCTATTTTAGAAATATATATTGGAATTGTAAATATCAAATTATTTTCTCTTGCAGAGATAATGTATGTAAATTCTTCCTCTCTTAGTATTGTTATTTTCTGACAGTTCTTCTTTCTTGAAATTATACTAAAGTAGGCTGAAAATACACATTTTATCCAAGGCAGAACTATTTCATCCAACTGGAAGGGCTACCGAATGTGCACTTAGCAGGAAGCTTGCAAACACTTAAAAAAGATAAAGTTTGCATTTTGTGTGGAGCTAAGTTAACTTCTACTTAGTAGGAAAACTGCTGTTTCTCACAAGGCGTGTTTATCAAATATAATTTCAAAGGTATCAGAATAGAGTGTCAGTATATTATCTAACTCATCTGCGTGAAAGCCGTCTCTGTACCCGATACATTATAATGATTTAGTAAATGTTTACATTAATTCACATATGTATTGAATTTTGCCAAAGTCAGTCAGTGGATGTAAAATTTCTGTTTTTCCTCCTTTCCACTGCTAACACCTTGGTCTGTTCTTCCATTATGTCTCACCTGGATTATTTCCCTAGCCTCTTAATGACTCTCCCTACTTCTTCTCTTTCCTGTCTTAATTTGTTAAGAACAGCAGCTAGAGTAATAATATTCAAACAAGTCTGTACCTTCATGCCCTCACCAAAGACTCTCCAGCGACTCCTCGTCTCTCTCAGAGTAAAAGTCAGACTGTCCCGTGGAATAAGGCCCTACACAGTGGGTTCTTCCTCTGTTTACCCCTTCCAGTTAATTTCCTACTAGCCTCTCCCTTATTTATTCCACTTCTCATTGCTGTTTAGCACACCAGATACACTCCAGCCTTAAGCATTTTACATTTGTTCTTTCCGTGTGAGATGTGGTTCCCCAAGATAACCGCATGGCTCCCTCACTCCCTCCTTTCAGGTCTTAACTCACATGCCATCTTCTCAGGCCTTCCCCACCACCCAGGAATAAACTGCAACTCCCAGTAATCCCAGTTCCCCCTTCCTGCTTTATTTTTCTCCATAGCACTTATTATCATCTGGCATACTATCTCTTTTACTAGTTTATTTTTTCTTGTCTTTCTCTGCCCCCAAGACAAAACTCAATGAAAAGGTTGCTGCTGTCTCCATTAAAACCACACCTGACACAAAATAAGGGTTCAATAAATATTTATTTAATGAATGACTTTTCCTCCAGAGACGATTCCTTTTTGTTTTTTTACACAAAGTGGAACATTTCTCCCTATTTACCTGACCTAATAAAATGACTATTGCAGTTAGCATCCATTTTGCATGCAAAAGGACTGTGATGGAATTGAAATATTGATGTTAAGGTGAAGTCACACAAGAGCCTACTATTCCAACCGTGCATCTACTATGTCAGTCAACGCATTCTTATTCTAAATCTAATATTTGCGAGGTACTGTGAGGTATACACAGTACCTACCTTGAAGAGGGTATGTTATAATTGAGAGGAGCCAATCAAGGATTCTAGGGACTAAATAGTGCTTTGAAAATGGGTAGAATTTGGAATGGTGATGAGACAAAACACCCAGCAACAGGAATGGCAGTGGCGCAGATGGAGATGCTAAAACAGGTCAGGCACACTTGCTGGACTGTGAAGAGACTGGCCTGCCTGGAACAGAGCATTCACAATGGGATTATTAAAGCAGGAAGTGAAAGGCAGAAGGAAGGCACAATGTAGAGGTCTTCAAGTGGCAGGCTGAGGAATGTACTCAATGGTCCATACCTCCTCTGTTACATACGGGGATGCTTATTCAGCTGATGGTACAGGGAGGTGGTGCTGGTAACAGGGAGCCACGAGAAGCTGTAAGTTAAAGAAGATGCACTTTCCTATCATGCTAGTTTTCCTTTAAATAATGAAGAAAAACTCACAGTTAACCGAAAAGTAATGTTAAATATCCTGATGGCAACCTGAATGTGAAGTATGATGCAAAATTTTCTTGAATTCAGTGAGAAATTTCCAAAGAATTTTTAAATTATTAATTGCTTCTTCAAGGTTTGTTCTCAGACGCTGAGACACAGGTCATTCTCTCTGCCTTTGGTATTCTTGAGAGAAAAAGTTGATTGCCACATAAGTTAAGGAATCATTAGAGGTCGTTGCATAGAGGAGGGGAGAACCATATTTCATACAATGTTCACCCTTGAAATCTTTCCACTACCCTTCCTATTCTTAATACTTTCATTCTCACTTAATGTTAGCAACCTTTCTTTTTATTCTTATTCAGTGCTATGAAGCCGAGTTGTGGTTTTATAATAAAAAAACACTCCATATTCTAGAAAGCAAAAACACTCAAGGAAAGGTTCGTTAGAGGCACCACTTAAAAGGCAAGTGCATTTTTTTCTCATTAAATTTCTTATCTCCTTTTCAATGGAAGAAAATCTGCATGATTTTCCGTATTGTTCTCACACAAGAAAGAAAGCAATGCAGTTCTCTTTCGTAACACAGACACAATGGCCTGTTAATTAACACGAGATATCCTGTCTTATAAATTGACTTAGTAATGTAGGGGAAATCAGAGATCTTTTAAAAAGGAGCTTTTAATCTCCACAACGCTATTGTCATTTGTCTTGTTGGTAAGAAAAGATTATATCACAAAATGCTGTGAAAAATTAAAATTATGACTCTAATTTAGAGCCCTGCATTTTATCTGTATACAGTCTGGTGAAGAGGGAAGATATGTACGTGAATAAAACTTTAGAAATCCTTTGGAAGCTTCTGACATGTTAATAAAATCATAGAATCTTAATGTTAGAGGAGAACTTCGGAGTTATCCGGTTGACTCTCCTCCGCGATGCAAGAACTCCGAGAAAGTCCTTCAACGAGTAGTCATCATCTTTTGTGTATGGAGTACTTGCTAATTTTGCTGGCAGTTCATTTCATTTGATTAAACTTTTCTTTCTCATAATGATGTGAAATTTGTTATTTAATATAATAGACTTTCCTTGGTCCTACTTCAAACTTGTGTAGTTTGACATACTATTCTAAGCCCAGCGCCCTAGGCCACGTGCTACCCATTCAAATATGAGAAGACGTCTCTACCATGCCTATTATGTCTTTTCTGGACTAAACATCTTCTGTTCCTTCAATAGTACTTCACATGACAAAGTTTTTTGATGTTTCACTTTATTGATCATGTCCTTTTGAATATACTTGTAGTAAATAATGTCTCCCTTAAGGAGCAGTTCAGTGTATGGTGGAACTATTACCACAACTTGACCTTGCAATGAATTCTTTCATTTCTACAGTAAGAATTAGGTAATTTTTTTGTTTTGCTTTGCTTGTTTCATATATTTTTTAAGCTGTGCATTAAGATTTGATTACATCTTTGTATTCTTACAGTGTTTAGAAAATATACTGATAGACTGCTTATACAAGATTTGGGGCGTGAGGTTTACACACACCTTACTACTTTCAGACCACTCTGTTTTGCCAAAACTCATGTGTAAGCAAGTCCAATTAAAAACATTATGACTTTTTTTCAAAATGTTGTACCATTTCTGCTATTTTAAAAAGATGTTTATACAGATTACATTTTATTTATTTCAATGTCTTCACTTTAAATAGTTTTATGAGTCAGAATTCATTTCAACTGCCCTCAATAAAATTAGTAATGCAATTGGTCATTTTCTCTTTACAGATTGTTCAGTTCAAGGGAATGAAGAATTCAGGATAACTTTGATAAATGGATTCCAATATGGGGAATAAGAATAAGCTGAATATTTGACCTGCTTTGAAGAAACCTACTGTCCACTTGTCTAAAGTAATCTATAACAACCAAACCAATCAAAATGAATTCAACATTATTTTCGCAGGTTGAAAATCATTCAATATACTATAATTTTTCAGACAAGAATTCTCAGTTTTTGGCTTTTGAAAATGATGATTGTCATCTGCCTTTGGCCATGATATTTACATTAGCTCTTGCTTATGGAGCTGTGATCATTCTTGGGGTCTCTGGAAACCTGGCCTTGATCGTAATCATCTTGAAACAAAAGGAGATGAGAAATGTTACCAACATCTTAATTGTGAATCTTTCCTTCTCAGACTTGCTTGTTGCCATCATGTGTCTCCCCTTTACATTTGTCTACACATTAATGGACCATTGGGTTTTTGGTGAGACAATGTGCAAGTTGAATCCTTTTGTGCAATGTGTTTCAATCACTGTATCCATTTTCTCTCTGGTTCTCATTGCTGTGGAACGACATCAGCTAATAATCAACCCACGAGGGTGGAGACCAAATAATCGACATGCTTACATAGGTATTGCTGTCATTTGGGTCCTTGCTGTGGCTTCTTCTCTACCCTTCCTGATCTATCAAGTACTGACTGATGAACCGTTCCAAAATCTAACACTCGATACGTACAAGGACAAATATGTGTGCTTTGATAAATTTCCATCGGACTCTCATAGGTTGTCCTATACCACTCTGCTCTTGGTGCTGCAGTATTTTGGCCCACTCTGTTTTATATTTATTTGCTACTTCAAGGTAAGAAAGCTTTTTTCCCCTTACCACTTCTGTTTTTACCTTTTTCCACAGAATTCCTCATTAAACGAGTGGTTCTATTTGAACTTTTTGTTTTTTCTTCTATAGATATATATACGCTTAAAAAGGAGAAACAACATGATGGACAAGATGAGAGACAGTAAGTACAGGTCCAGTGAAACCAAAAGAATCAACATCATGCTGCTCTCCATCGTGGTGGCATTTGCAGTCTGCTGGCTGCCACTCACCATCTTTAACACTGTGTTCGATTGGAATCATCAGATCATTGCTACCTGCAACCATAATCTGTTATTCCTGCTCTGCCACCTCACAGCAATGATATCCACCTGTGTCAACCCCATATTTTACGGATTCCTGAACAAAAATTTTCAGAGAGACTTGCAATTCTTCTTTAACTTTTGTGATTTCCGGTCTCGGGATGATGACTATGAGACGATAGCCATGTCTACCATGCACACAGATGTTTCCAAGACTTCTTTAAAGCAAGCAAGCCCAGTCGCATTTAAAAAAATCAACAACGATGATAATGACAAAATCTGAAACTGCTGTAGTAGATGGTCACAGATGACATCCATTTGAAAACAAGCACAACCTGGAACATGCTTTCATAACCTGTTCTCCCAAGGAATGGGATTGAAATCATTAAAGAAAGACCAGGATTTTCTTGTTTTGCTTTTTACTGCTTCTGTTGTAGCTGTCATAATTACATTTGGAACAAAATGTATGGGTTTGGAAATCTTCTGGTAATAGTTTTGACCAGACAGCCTTGAAGTGCTTTTTGTAAACTTACGCATATAATATAAAGGCTTTTATATTGTATTTATTGGAATGAAATTTCTTTAAAGTATTACTATTAACTGACTTTAGAAGCCCTACATCTGGTACTCTCATTAGTTTGGGCCATCCTGATTAGATTAGACTGTCAATAGATTGGGCAATCCTGACCTAATGATAGGCATCATTTCAGTTTGTTACAGAGGCGACAGCATGCAAAAGCAACATTCAGGATGTGGAGCTAAAAGAGAGTCTATGTTTTGCATCCCTGCAGTCTGAAGTCATTCAGGTGTGATTCACAATTTTCTTTTAAATTTTAAGACAGGATTTAATTTGCTCCTAATTGATTATCACTTAAGATAAAAATGCATTAAAAAAATACTTCTCAGCTGTGAATAACATGGGGAATTGGGCCACCCACAAGAATTAAGTGGCAAAGCAGCTCCCTAACTTCAAAATTATTTTGGTACCTGACAACCAAAGGATTTCAGAATAATTGGTTTAACAAGTAAATTATTATTGCTGCAAATAGTTGAATTATAGTCCTTTGAATTGATCATCAAGAGGTTTTCCATTCTTCACAGACTGTTCAGTGTTTGTCAAGCTTTCTAGCATAATACACACGTAATTCAAAAAGCGTTTCCAGCTTACAGTATATAAAAACACAAAGTGTATTTTCCATACATCAGTGCCTATATAGTAAAACTTATTTTTAACTTTCAGTGTCCATCTTTCAAAGAAGGACACCAAGGTACAATGTTAAAAGAATGTTCACCCTGGCTAGCAGGGCTAAATACCTGAAAGCTGAGAACACTTCATATAGCCCGTGTTAACGTGTATAAACTGTGTGCCTTGTGGAGTCTTATAAGTAATGCACTACATAGAGCAGTGAGTAGTTGTGTCACGTTGATATACTTAATTTCATGTATCCTGTAATCATGATCGAGCCTCAGAATCATTTGGAGAAAAGATAACTTAAAGAACAAGATGTATCTTCGATGTATTATACAGTCAAAGTATTAAATGTGTTTGATTTTAGAAGAGCAGACATTTTCTTTATTAAAATTGTTTTTGCTTTTTCTAAGGAGTCCCTTTTGTGTCTCTTCAGCTTCATTTCTGGTTTTTTGTGGTCCCATGCCTTCCCTCCCATGATGTTCCCACAGAATCCTATGTCTGCTTGATAATAGAACATTTTCTACAGTGTGGTACAACCATGGATGGCCCAGTCTCCCTCCTGTGATTCTTTAAGCTTCTTGAAGGTGGGGACTGTTTTATGTGACTCTCTGTCCCCAGTGCATTTGCACAGTGCCAGGTACTTAGAAGATTTTCAAAAAATATTTCTAAAACAAATGAATGAATAAATAATGACCAAATTTCCTTTCTTCTCATTTATGATCATATTGACTTCACATCCTGAATCTTTCTTGGACTCCTCCTAAGTTCATCTTTACCAAGGAGGTATTTATTATGCTTTTCCCTTCTAAATTAAGCAAAAATGACACTTTAGATTTTAGAAACTTGCATGATTAGTCTTGTAAGTCAAACAAATATCAAATTTTTTTACATTGAATATAATATGAATTCAAATTAGATCCTAAGAATGACTTTCTGTTAAGTGAACAAAGAAAAAAAATTCTAAAATCAACTTTTAATGTACGTTGGAAATTATCATCATCTTTCCTTACCAAAACCTGAAATTTTTTAAACTACTTGATGTTTTTCTGTTTTGGGGGAATATTGGGAAATTTTGTCTTTCTCTACTTAGGTTCTATGGAAACAAATTGCTACTTGAGAACAGCCTTAATACGTAGGTGCTTTTTGTTAGTGCATTTGCTGAGATGGCCATTTCGGAGCTTCTCATTCAGCTGTGTAGGCTGCTGATTCCTTAACTTTACATAAATAATGAACTGATACCAAATTCTTCTCTTTTATCCAAAGATGTTGATGAACTAATGCTGGTAAAGTCTAGGGTCAACAACAGATCCATTCTAATTCAAGAAGAAACATTTATGTTAAATGCAAACTATGGAACCATTGGGTTTTCTTCAAGCCAAGAACAAAAGCCAATTAATTGGTTTATTACAGGAGCATAATTATAATGTAGCTTATATAAATTTAGAATCAAATGATAATAGCTAGAGTTTTTAAACACTTGGCGTGTGCCAAATACTATGTCAAGTACTTGAGTACCTGTGAGGATGTGTGACTAATATTATGACTAGTTCATATAAGAGGAAACTGAAGCTCAAGTTGAAAAGTTTGAGCCCCACACTGAGTAACAGGTGCAGCAGGAATCAGCCCAAGGTCTGTCAAGAGCTACTAAACTAATCAATGAGCTGAACGTATGACAGAGTTTTAGAAAATAATTTGTTTTTCTCCCTTTACAAGTTAGTTATTAGAGCATAACAATACCATTCATCTTCTTCCTGATTTTAGCTGCAGTTAGGAATGGTGTGAAGTGGGAGATTTGGGGATAAAATGGCCACTGTGATTACGTAATGTATCCATAGTTACCTTCTGACTTAGAGAATTCTACTTAAAAATAGAATTTGATTATTCATATCAGCTTTGTTTCTTTTTTGTTAACTGGATATTCTCATCCCCTTTGCTATTACACAAATTTCCAAGGAAATATAAATCCATATCATACTATAATTTCAAAATTTGACAGCCAAAAAAATGTATATTTTAGAAATGAAAGTATCACTCCACGTGCACAGTAAAACTGGTGGAAAGAGACAAATTTAAGCTTGGGTTTCAGGAATAACGCTGGTCTCATTCTCTCAATGCAATTCAGTGAGTTTTGGGGCACTGCTAGGTCTTTTGTCACAGCCATGATTGCTTTCCTTAACAATCAAGGATTCTGCTAGAAAATGTAGGTTCTCAGTGAACATGGATTCTTTCACAGTCTCCTGATTTTCTTTATCTACTTATCCCTGAGGCCTATCAAACGGCATGTTGGACTTAAGAGTCTGAGCCGGTGAGACTGAGAGCACAGCTTTCTAGGGCAAATTAATAAGATTTCCCAAATTTCTGTTATTTAATGATTTCTCTCTTAATGTGTGTGTGTGTAAGTGTGTTTATAAATGTCACACATTGTATGGGTATGAATCTATATTTTTAAAACTTGTATAATTCTTCAGTGGGTTTATTTTCATTGCTATTTATTTCTTAATTTCTTATAAAGACTATCACCTATATAACAGTTATCACAAACTACCCTAATAAAGTAGAACTATTGCTTTCCTCATTTCACAAAGAAACCGAGGCTTAGAGAGGTTATGTGACCTGTCCAATGTCACACAGCTAGTAAGTGATGTAGCCAGGATTCAAATCCAGGCAATTTGGTTCCTGAGTCTCAAAGTGATGGTGAGTCTTTAACATACAGTGAAAACTTTGCCCACATTCCAGACTTTGCCTGAAATCCCCAACCTCTGTCTCTCCTATCTTCCCATTATTGGATCTACTCATGACCTCTATCTACAGACCAGGCCTGCCCCAACCCTAAATGACCTCAGAAAGATAGAAAATAGATATTTTTCAAGGGTGCAGTTGCAGGATTGAGACACAGATCTGTTCCCCCCCAAGGATTATCAGCGCAAATCAGCTTTCCGTCTCTCCAGGTCTCTGTCTCCTCTGCCCTCCCGGTTTATACAATCCCTAGTCTTTCTAGTCTCCCAGTCAGTGCATGGATCATCTTCTAGGATCATTTTCCTAGTTCGGGGCTCAGGTTTGAAACCTGAGTAGTTTCTCTCAAGCTTCCTCTTTGGAGCCTGAAGCATTACCTTATGGTCTCATTCTCTGGCCCACAGGCTGGGGAACTGCCATTGAATAAAGTCTTAGAACAAGGACGGCTTGACTTCTACTTCTTGAATCTTGCCTAGGAGAGAACGCAAAGGGCTATCAATTAAAATTGTTGACTAAAGGTGAACAGGGTTTCGTTGAAGCCAAAAAATATACTGAAGCAAAGTTTATTGATGGAATTACAAAACTACCTCTTCATTTAGCAGCGTTATGTTATGGGCTGTGTTTTTTTGACATATTTTAAACAAAAACTGTATTTTATTACAGGAGTACCTTTGTCAAAAACAGCCTTGCCTAAGGTTCTGTTTATTTTCACATCAGGAATGAAAATTGTGAAGGTCATTTGAATTTCTGGCCAATCTTTTCCTTTACTGTTTTATTGAGATATAATTGACATACCATAAAAGTCACTTTTTAAAAGTGTTTTTCAGGGGTTTTTAATATATTCACAGAGTTGTGAAATCCTCATCACTATCTAACTCCAGAGGATTTTCATCACTCCAAAAAGAAACCCCAACTTCCAGTTTCCAGTCTGGGAAGTAAGGAGCTTGGAAGATGTCACTCAGTCCTAACAAGTAAAAAGCTGAAGAAACTGAAAAACCAATAGCTCCTCTTAGATCCTTCAGAAAAGTAAGGTCACGAGCAAGACTGATACCCCCAAAACTGGAGAGACAGATAGGCAGATACAGAAAATCACAACTTACTAGAGCAGAAACCACTAAGCAGAAACGTCCATGGGAACTCCTTCTGGGGTAGAAACACCTGAACTGGAATTGCTGACTTGATGGAGACTTAGAGTAGGCTAGTCCAAGAGTTAGAGACTCCAAAGGGACCCGTTATAGTGGGGCCCCCCACACTTTTGTGTGTTTTACCTCCAAGAGCTTGGCCAAGTTCTCACAGTGAATATCAGAGAAAAATCCCCTCCTGTGCCCAGCCGGAGGAGGGGAAAAGGAACCATTTTGAAATATACCAGAGCATTCTCTTCTTCATAACAAGTCCTTCCCTTAAGAGAAACGATTTTATCAAAGCATAATCTACTGGGGTTTTATCAAAACTTAATTGACCTTGGAGAATGGAAATACCCAACTCTAGCCACCTGTAGGCCTCCATATGGGAGAAGGGAAATACTCAAATCCAGCCCACTCTAGCCTTCCTATCCTACTACAGCTGGGGGCGGGGGGCAGGGAAAGGCAGGGAGGAGGGAACCAACTGAGAAGCACTTGTGAAATTCACAGTTAAGAGGCTCACTAAAACACTGAGACCTAATCTAAGGACCTAGAATGCATCCTCTTCCTCCCACACTTTACCTTTACATCACTAAAGACCTATTCACACAATTTCTTTTACCCAGTCCCTCACGTCCAGCTAGTAAGAAAAAATTACTAGGCATACTAAAAGGCAAGAAACAGAGTCTGAGGAGACAAAGCAAGTAACAGAATCAGATTCAGATATGGTAGAGATGTTGGAGTTATCAGGCCAGGAATTCAAAATAACTATAATAATATGCTAAGGGTTCTAATGGATAAAGTAGATAGCATGCATTAATAGATGAGCAATGCAAGCAGAGAAATGGGAATTATAAGAAACAATTAAAAAATGCCAGAGGTCAAAAAAATTGTAACAGAAATGAATGGGCTTTGATGGGCTCATTAGTAGACTGGACACCACTGAGGAAAGAATCTCTGAGCTTGAGAATACATCAGCAGAAACATCCAAAATTGAAAAGCAAAGAAATAGACTGAAGAAAACAGAACAGAATATCCAAGAACTGTAGAACGACTATAAAAGGTGTAACTTAGTTGTAATGGGAATAACAGAAGGAGAGTAAAGAAAGAAAGGAACAGAAGAAATATTTGAAGCAATAATGAGGGAGAATTTTCCCAAATTAATGTCAGACTCCAAACCATAGATCCAGGAAGATCAGAGAACACCAAGGAGGACAAATGAAATTAAAGAAAAAAAAAACCTCACAAAGAAACCTACACCTAGACATATTATGGTCAAACTTCAAAAAATCAAAGATAAAGTTTGAAAGATGCTAGAGGCAAAAATCAGCTTACTTATAGAGGAACAAAGATAAGATTATGTCAGACTTCTCAGAAACCAAGAAGAGAGGGGAGTTAAATATTTAAAGTATTGGGAGAAAAAAACATAGAATTATATACACTGTGAGGTTATCCTTCAAAAGTGGAGGAGAAATAAAAAGACTCTCTCAGACAGACATTGAGGGAATTTATTGCTAGTATACCTGCCTTGCAAGAAATATTAAAAGAAGTTCTTCAGACAGAAGAAAAATGATATGTCAGAAACTCAGATCTATGTAAAGAAAAGAGGAACCTCAAAGAAGGAATAAGTCAATATAAAATAAAAGCTTTTATTTTTCATTTTCTTAATTGACCTAACAGATGGCAATTTGTTCAAAATTATAATAGGGATAATAATAACAAAAAATACATAATAAACATACATAATTGAATACATTGTTGCTATTATTAATTTACATATATAAACACATAATTTAACATATATGGATATATATACATATACATATATATGCTTATATATAAGCACAATGAATGGCAGCAATGATACAAGGGATAGGAGGGAGGAATTAAGATTATCTATTTATTTTATTTATTTATTTTTTTTGAGGAAGATTAGCTCTGAGCTAACATCTGCTGCCAGTCCTCCTCTTTTTGCTGAGGAAGACTGGCCCTGAGCTAACATCCGTGCCCATCTTCCTCCACTTTATATGTGGGATGCCTACCACAGCCTGGCTTGCCAAGTGGTGCCATGTCCACACCTGGGATCTGAACTGGTGAACCCAGGGCCTCCGAATGGAAGGTATACACTTAACCTCTGCACCACCAGGCCGGCCCCAAGATTATTTTGTTATTATAATTTTGCAATACCTATGAAGTGACATAGTTTTATTTGAGTGGGGACTTGGATTAGTTGTAAACATACAAATTCTAGGGTAATGACTAAAAAAAGTAAAAAAAAAGGAAGTATAAATGATATGGTAAGAAAAATCAGAAAATGGAATCATATTAAATGCTCAATTAAAACCACAAATGACAGTAAAAGAGTCAAAGACTAAAATAGAAACAAAGAACAAGGGCAACAAATAGAAAAGAGTAAAAAATATGGTGAATATTAATTCAACTGTATCAATGATCACTTTAAATGTCAAAGGTCTAAATACACCAATTAAAACACACAGATATCAGAGTGACTAAAGGAAAAAAGACCCAAATATATGTTGTCTATAAGAAACCAACATTAAATAGAAAGAAAGGGGATGGCAATAAAAACCCAACTCAAAAGTGAGCAAAGGACTAGAATAGACATTTCTCCAAAGAAGATATATAAATTTCTAATAAACACATGAAAAGATACTTAACATTATTAATTATTAGGGAAATGCAAATCAAAAGTACAATAAGGTACCACTTCATAACATTAGGATGGCTAATATAAAAAAAACTAACAAGTGTTGATGAGAATGTGAAGAAATTGGAACACTTATGCACTATTGGTGGGAATGTAAAATAGTACAGCTGGGGTGGAAAACAGTAAGGTGGTTCCTAAAAAATTAAAAATAGAATTATTGTATGATCCAGGATTCTACTTGTAGGTATATACCCAAAAGAATTGAAAGCAGGGTCTGAAAGAAATATTTGTACACCCATGTTCACAGCAGCAACATTCACAATAACTAAAATATGGAAGCAACCCAAGCGTCCATTGACAGATGAATAGATATATAAAATGTGGTAGATACATACAATGGAATATTATTCAGCCTTTAAAAAGAGGGAAATTATGACATATGCTGAAACATGGATGAGCCTTGAGGACATTATGCTAAGTGAAATAAGCTAGTCATAAAAATACAAATACTGCATGATTCCACATATATGAGGTACTTAGAGGAGTCCAAATCATAGATACAGAAAGTAGAATGGTGGTTGCCTGGGGCTATGGGAGAGGACAGTTGGGAGTTATTGTTTAACGGGTATAGAGTTTCAGTTTTGCAAGATGAAAAGAATTCTGGAATGGATGGTGGTGATGGTTGCCCAACAATATGAATGTACTTAATGCCACTGAACTGTACATTTATGAATGGTTAAGATAGTAAATTTTATGGTATGTGAATTTCACTACAATAAAAAAACTGGAAAAAATTAAGAGATAGAGAAATGTGTGTACCATATATCATGTTAACACTAATCAAAAGAAAGCAGGGGTAACTATGTTAATTTCAGACAGGGCATACATCAGAGCAAAGAAAGTTATCACGGATAAAGAGAGGCACCACATAATAATAAAGGGTTAATTCTCCAAGAAGACATAATAATCCTTAAAGTGTATGCACCTAACAAAATATATGAGGTAAAAAATTATAGAACTACAAGGAAAAATAAATGAATCCATTATTAAAGTTGGATACTTCAAGAGTCCTCTATCTGGAATGAAGAGATTCAGTAGGCAAAAATCAGTAAGGATATAAATGAACTCAACAGCACCATCAATCAACTGGAAACAATGACTTCTGTTGACTACTTTATCCAACAACAATAGAGTACACATTCTTCTCAAGCTCACATGAAACATTCACCAATAGAGTCCACATTCTGGGCCATAAAACACACCTTAACAAATTTGAAACAACAGAAATCATACAATGTCTGCTCTGAGACACAATAGAATTGAACTATAGGTCAATAACAGAAAGATAGCTAGAAAGTTTCAAAATTCTTGGAGATTAAACAACACAGTTCCAAGGAACAAGAAGTCAAAGAAGACATCTCAAGAGAACTAAAATATATTTTGATCTAAGTGACAATGAAAATACAACCTATCAAAATTTGTGGGATGCAATAAAAGCAATGTTTATAGGGAAATTTAAAACCAGTAATCCAAGCTTCCATCCTAGGACTAGAAAAGAAGAGCAAATGAAATCCCAAGTAAGTAGGAGAAAAGAAATAATGAAAATTAGACAGAAATCAATAAAATTGAAAATCAGAAAGAAAATGAATGAAACCAAAAGCTGATTCTTTGAAGAGATCAATAAAATCAATAAGCCTCTAGACAGGCTAACTAGCAAAAAAAGAGAGAGGACACAAATTACTAATGTTAACAGTGAAAGAAGGTTGGGGCCAGCCCCATGGCCTAGTGGTTAAGTTTGGCGTGCTCCACTTTGATGGCCGGGGTTTGCAGGCTCAGATCCCAGGTGTAGATCTACAACACTTTTCACACCACTCTTCAGCCATGCTGTGCTGGCGGCCCAAATATAAAGAAAAGGAAGATTGGCACAGATATTTTGCTCAGGGCTAATCTTCCTCAAGCAAAAAAAAGAGGAAGATTAGCAACAGATGTTAGCTCAGGGCTAATCTTCCTCAGCAAAAAAAAAAAAAAAAGAAAGAAAGAAAGAGGTTCAATCACTACAGATCCCATAGACTTTAAAAAGAATAATAAAGGAATACTATGCACAGCCCTATCTCACAAATTTGATAACCTAAATGAAATGGACGAATTCCTTGAAACACAAAATCTGCCAAAACTCACGCAACAAGAAATAGACAATATGACTATGTCCACATCTATTAAAGAAATTGAATAAACAATTAATAACCTTCCAAAACAGAAAGCACCATGCCCAGAGGGGTTCACTGGTCAATTCTACCAAACATTTAAGAAAGAAATTACACTAAATCTCTACAATATCTTTCATAAGATAGAAGCAGAGTGAACATTTCCTAACTCGTTCTATGAAACTAGCCTTACTTTCATATAAAAATGAGACAAAGTCATTACAAGAAAAAAAAAACTAAAGATGAATAGCTCTCATGAACATATATGCAGAAGTCCTCAATAAAATATTAGTAAATTGAATCCAACAATATATAAAAAGAATAATACACCAGGACCAAGTGGAATTTATCCCAGGTATGCAAGGCTTGTTCAACATTCAAAAATTAATGTAATCCATCACATTAACAGTTGACAAAAGAAAAATATCATATCAACAGACATAAAAAGGGGCATTTGACAAAATCCAAGGGTCATTCATAATGAAAACTCTCCGCAAACTAGGAATAGAGGGTATTGCCTCAATTTAATAAAGACTACGTACATAAAACCCACAGCTAAAATCATACTTAATGGTGAGAAACTTGAAGTTTTCCCATTAGGTCAGGAACAAGACAAGGATGACCCCTCTCACCACTCCTTTTCAACGTCATAAAGGAAATCCTAGCAAGTGCACTAAGACAAGAAAAGGAAATATAAAGTATACTGGTTGGGAAGGAAGAAACAAAACTGTTTTTTGTTTGTAGACGATATTATCATCTATGTAGAAATATAGAAGAACCAACAAAAAAACTAGTGAATCCAATAAGCAATTATAGTAAGTTTGCAGGATACACGGTAAGCATACAGATAATCTCTACATCTTTCACTCAGTTTTGCTGTGAACCAAAACTGGTCTAAAAATTAAAATCTTTTTTAAAAAAGAAGAAGAAAAAAACTCCATACCCGCTAGGACCTCTCATTCCTTTATCCTCCTCCTCCCTGGCAACCACTAGTCCATTTTCTGTCTCTAGGAATTTGCCAATTCTGGGCACATCATTAAATGGAATCATAGAATATGTGACCTTTTGTGAGTTGACTCTCACTTAGTATAATGTTTTCAAGGTTCACCCATGGTGTAACATGTATCAATACTATATATTTTTTTTACTGCAAGCAGTATTCCAATAGATGGATATAGCATATTTTTCTTATCCATTCATATGTTGATGGATATTTGGGTTGTCTCCACTTTTTTGGTTATTATGGATAATGCTGCTTGGACATTTGTGCACAAAATTTTTGTGTGGACATATGTTTCCATTTCTCTTGGATATATAGCGAAGAGTGAAATTGCTGGATTATCTGTTCTCTCTATGTTTAGCGTTTGAGGAACTGCCAAACTGTTTTCCAAAGCAGCTGCACATTGCACATTCCTACCAGCAATGTATGAAGTTTCCAGATTCTCCACTCTTGTCTGTCATGTTGATTATGCTCATCCTAGAGTTTGCAAAGTGACATCCATGATTTTGATTTGCACCTCCCTAATGACTAACCTTGTTGAGTACGATTTCATGTGCTTAATGGGGATTTACATATTTTCTTTGAAGAACTGTCTATTTAAGTCTTTTGTCCATTTTTTAAATTGGGTTATTTCTTTTTCTTTTTGAATTGAAAGAGTTCTTTATATATTCTGGATTTCAGTCCCTCATCAGATATATGTTTGTAAATATTTTCTTTCATTCTATGAGTTGCCTTTCTAAATTTAATTTTAAAATATAAGTTCCTAGCAAGAAATAAAAAGTGCTGGAGAAGATGTGGAGAAAGGGGAAGCTTCATACACTGCTGGCGAGAGTGCAAACGGGTGCAACGACTATGGAAAACAGTGTGGAGATTTCTCAAAAAGTTAAAAATAGAAATACCATATGACCCAGCTATTCCACTACTGAGTATTTATCCTAAGAACATGAAATCAACAATTCAAAAAGATACATGCACCCCTATGTTCATCACAGCATTATTCACAATAGCCAATACTTGGAAGGAACCCAAGTGCCCACCAACAAAGGAAGGGATAAAAAAGATGTGGCGTATGTATATGGTGGAATACTACTCAAACACACAAAAAAGACAAAATAGTGCCATTTGCAACAGCATGGATGGACCTTGAGGGAATTATGCTAAGTAAAATAAGTCAGACAGGGAGATTTCACTCATACGTGGGAGATAAACAAACAAATAGATACAGAGAACAGATCGGTGGTTACCACAGGGCAAGGGGGCTGGGGATGGGTGAAAGGGATAAATGAGCACATATGTATGGTGATGGATACAAACTGGACTGTTGGTGACAAACACAATGCAGTCTGTATGGAAACTGAAATATAATAATGCACACCTGAAATTGCACAACGTTGTAAACCAATATGACCTCAATAAAATAATTTTTTTAAAAAGTAAATTCCTAGGAGGATAACTGACATTAGAAGCATTTGAATGACTATCAAACTTTAGTTTCATTTTCACAGTGATTTCTTTTTTGTTTTGTGAGGAAGATCAGCCCTGAGCTAACATCTATTGCCAATCTTTCTCTTTCTTTTTTTCCCCAAAGTCCCAGTACATAGTTGTATATCTTAGTTGTAAGTCCTTCCAGTTCTTCTATGCGGGATGCCTCCACAGTATGGCTTGATGGGTGTGTAGGTCCACGCCCAGGATCCAAACCAGCGAACCTGGGCGCCCTGAAGCAGAGCATGGGAACTTAATTACTACACCACCGGGCCCACCTCCACAGTGATTTCTAAAGGGGAGGAAAAGGTACAGAAAACCAGAAGAGAAATGATATCTGAGCACCTACTATGTGCCAGAAATTTGATATATGTTATCTCATTTGGTCTTTATAAAAATATCTGCAAAGTAGCCTCTTTTACCCTCATTTCACAAATAAGGAAACTGAGGCTCAGACAGATTAAAGGGCATTCCAAACTCACTTGAGTCCATAAAGGGCAAAGAAGGCATTTAATTGATGTCTGACTCTAACACTTGTGCCAGTTCCAGTCTATCTGATTACGTCCCTCATTTTCTAAACATTCCTCAACTTGGTCAGAACAAAATTATTCAGATGATTACTGTTTGCCTTAAATGAGAAAATTCTGTGCAATATTTCAACGTCTTCCACTGAGAGCTGCTGCATTAGTGCCCATATGTATTCACTGGATATGCACTAAACATCCCCTAGAGACAATGTCACCCACAAATCTTCAGACTTATACTGATGTCAGGCTTTTCATTTGCATTTTATTCTACTAAGGAAGATAGAAGAGAAAGATTTGTTGATTAAAATTGTGTGCTGGGAATATTGCATTAAAATATGTGTTTGACTCATGGTGTTTTGTCAGATGCTTTTATTTCTACATTATTTCATGATATTATAAATGAGTAGATTGATGTCCATAAGAGGTGATAGGATTCACACCTAGATCAATGTGATTGCAAAATCCATGGCTGTTTCTTCTATACGTCTTCACCAGTGAGCAAGTAGATGACACCATACGGTTTACTCATTTTGCCTGTGCTTCATGTAACCCACACTGCTGGTCGAAAAGGGAGTAAAGGCAATAAAGCAAAAGACCGTGCTTAAAAAAAAAACGTGTGACTTGTTTTTCTTGTTTTTTTTTAACTAAATTTTACTAGTTTTTCTGGCCCCCACGCTTTTATTTCTTTTTCTTCTTGAGCCTTAGTATTTTACAGCTTTTAAAAAATTAATGAAATGAATGAGCATCCCTTTCAAACATTTTCTCTAGTTCATTCCTTTTGTTTTATTGCTTATTGTCTTTTGGAAGACTACTTTGGAGACTGTTGCATCTATCTTACACACGCATTCCCTCTAGACAATAAGGAATTGACTTTAATAATAATAGCGGCCAAACACAGAGTATTTATGTGTTGGGTGCTTATCATCATCTATCTCCAGTTCTCGCTTCAGGTTTGTATTATTGTTCCCATTAAGGCCCAGAGAGGTTCTGAGACTTAGCCAAGGCCATGAGCTAGTAAGTAGTAAATTCTGATCCAGATCTGTCCAGCCCCAAAGCCCATGAACTCTTTGCTACACACAACACCCTGCCCTTTATAGGCGTTGAGTTTATCCAAAGGCCTAATGGATGGCAGGGGACAACCAGAGAACCACGGCAGAGGCGAGAGTTCCCGTTCACCCTCTGCCATTGCCATTAAGCACTGACTACAAGCATCACCTGTTACAGACACAGTGTTTTGATAATAAGGCGCTAAAATTCTATCAAAATCTTTTATAATGTTAAATTATTTTCTCAGCACCAAAGCATACTTAGATTTTATAGACACTCGGAATGTGCATAAAATCTAATCTTTACTTTCACAGAGTGATTTTAATTGGACAGAAAAGACAGGCAGTGCTTGTTATGTACCAGTCTCTCTGGGCCTCAGCACCCTCATTTGCAAAATGAGGAAATTAGACTAAATAAAACCTAAGATAGATATCAGCTCCAGAATTACATGATTCCATTTAAGTAAGTCTAGGAATGCGCTAATAGAAAGGGGAGATCTGGTCAGGGGCTATTTGTAGATAAAATGTTCTATCTATAATACATCCTCTAAGAGGAAGCACCCTGAAAAAGAAGGAGAGACATGGTACAGTAAAGTCAGAGAGAAGCCTGTGCCACACATAAGGACAGACTGGGGAAAGATGTAGAAGCTGAAGCATGTGGCCAAAGGCAGATGAGTTTGGCTGGAACAGAATATAAGACTGAGGCAGACTGGGGGAGTAGGGGGTATGGAGGAGCCGACCGGGGGGATGCACCAAATTTTCAAAGTGGACAATATTTTTAAAGGTCCTATAAAAGACATTTTGCAGTTGGGATGAGAACAAGACGTTTAGAAATACAGCTGGGGAGAGGAAAGCAAATTGGCCAAACTAACAGACCACATGCAAGATGGACTTCAGATGCGATACAGACTACACTAAGCATAGGATCAGAGAGACCCTGAGATTGTGGGGAGGTTCAAGGAACTAGAGGAAATTAGCAATTAGTAAGTATTCAAAGGAAGACAGTGACCTGTCTTTCCAATAAAAATTTTGAAATTGGAAGACATTCGATTAGAAAGTACTAATGCAAAATGACAGCAAGCAACAATAACAACAGCAATAAAACAACCTCCTTCTGAACGAAGGAAAGGGGCTAAAGACCAAGAAATCCTTTGAATCAAGTGACGTGACTGGTAATAAAAATTATTCACAGAGGCTATACTAAGTTACCGACTGAGCACTGAGTAGCTCAGAACGTCATAAATTAGACAGGCTTATTTCACAGATGAGAAAAGTGCAGCTCACAGAGATTACACAGTATCTTCCAAATCACAGTAATTTGCAAAAGTTGAATTTAATCCCGTATCTGGGTGACTCCAAAGCATGTCCACTTAAACACTGGATTATTACAGTTCCCACCAGCAGCCAAACAGGAGTTTTAAAAAATACGTACATGGCTTGCAGCTTGAGCACAGCAATGCAGCTAGTCTTTTTTTTTTTTCCAATCTCAAGATACTATGATTAGCCTATGTTTAATGCTAAATAAGAACCCAAGATAATTTTGAAAAAAAGTGCATTTTTCAAGGAAATATTTTACCATTTAAGTATTTTTTAGGGGAAAATTGTACCTGAATATAATTAAATAATGTCACATCTTGAAACTTTAAAAGTCATATCTTGAAAATAATTATAATTTATAATTAAATAGCCATGATAGTACTCTAAATACCTCAGCATTACTAGAGAGTCTTCAAAAAAGTCACTCAATGGGCTGGCCCCGTGGCCGAGTGGTTAAGTTCGCTTGCTCTGCTGCAGGCGGCCCAGTGTTTCGTTGGTTTGAATCCTGGGCGCGGACATGGCACTGCTCATCAGACCACGCTGAGGCAGCGTCCCACATGCCACAGCTAGAAGGACCCACAACGAAATATACAACTATGTACCGGGGGGCTTTGGGGAGAAAAAGGAGAAAAATAAAATCTTTAAAAAAAAAAAAAGTCACTCAGATAAGAATGGAGTAAAAGTAAAGTAAGCTGATAAAGTAGAAACCATATAATAGTATACAGCTAAGCATTCAAATATGTTACTTTTGAGGGAATCACACACTTTACACTTGGAAAATATTTCAATAGCTCCTGGTTTCCAAGTCATATTAACACTTCTAAATAAATTCTTTTATTTACTTTTTATGCTTCCTATAGTTTGGACATAATATTCCTTTCCCAGCCAGCTTTGTTAAAACACAGTGTTCTCGGCTGGAGAGTGGGTAAGAGAGAAACAGCAGACTCCATAGTTAAGAATTCATATCCACGCTTTGTTTAGCAGAATACGATCATCTCAGTATCAGTTTATCTGTGTAAGAGAAGAATGGGTCTCAGCAAAAGGTAGTATCCATTCAGTTCCATTCAACTAACATTTAATGAGTAACTCAAATGGTGCGAAGTTCTGTGGAAAATGCTGGCAGGAAAACAAGACTGTCCTTACCCTTGACAGACGTTAAGTTCAATGGGAGACATATTCAGAAATGTATTATTTTAACATACAGCAGATGGTGACTGTAACCCTTATTGTATATTCAGGTTTCTGTGAGATACCTGACTCAGACAAGACTGAAGGGAGCTTCTTGAAGACACCTGAAGCAAGCTTTGAAAGTGAGAGCTAGCGTTACAGGCATTAAGGCAGGCTGCTACTTGACAGGAAGAATTACAGAGAAACTCCATCTGGCCGGGTCAGATAGCATACAACAAAATTATTAGAATTCCTTTGCTTTTTTTTCCCTTTGCCTATGTTATACATAATTTATGCATTCAAAACAAAAGTTACTTTTAAACATTTAATAAGAACAAGACGTATTTTATCTGAGAAAGGAGATAATCAAAGATAAGTGTAAACAAAATGTCAGTTGATGTTCACAGTGATGGAAAAATAATTAACATAGCTAAGAACCAGGCTTCTCTTTAACTTCTTGGTTCCAAATCTCATTGTTTATGGGATGTTTCTTCCTCGAATGCAGCTGTTGGCACATGGGTAGCACCTTTGACAGTCCTGGAGACTCAGAAGTTTGTTAAAGGTATTTAAGCTTACTGAGGAAGGTGTGGTTTTATTGTGGATTTATCTATGGTATAAGTGAGAAATTTGAAGGTGATAGACACATGTGACACCCAAGTGCACTCTCATTTATTTTAAGCAGAAACTCTTTGCTATTCAAGCAATCAGCTTTGGAAACAGAAGCCGTTTTATTAGTCAGGATGAAGAGGCTCTCTTGGGGATGTCTGTGGGTATGCAGCAGGTTATTATTTCTGGCTGTCTTGACTTGCTCCTAACTTTTGTTTGATAAGATTATTACATTCCAATTTGCTGTCCAAGTTACTTTGGCTGCCGAACAATAACCAAGTAAAGTAAGGGGAGCTCAAGTGGGCATAGCCTATAAGTGAGTGGCACTAGGGAGACCCTGCAATATGGTTGACGTGGTATCGGGGCTAAGGGAACACCATTGCCCACTCCTCCCCCTGCTATTTTATATTACCTGACAAATGACCACATGCACAAGAAGATGGTGCCTCAGAAGGAGCACAAAAAGCTATTTTCAGTGTCGCTTAAAGCCTGATACTAAATCCCTTAAAGTTTGCATCGGACCTTGTACTAAGTAAATCACTACACTTGTTCCTGAGCCCTTCCTTGACCTGATAGCTTTTTAGATGAAAATACTTCATATTTAAATCATGTTTTCCAGTTCACAAATCACTTCTATACAGTTTGCTTTATTTAGATACTTTCAACAACTCTTTGTATTCAACAATTATTAGCTCCACTTTACAGATCAGGAAATGAAGATTAAAAGAGGAAGAGAAATAAGATTTATTGATGCCTACTAGCCTTTAAAAATCCTTTTAGGTAGGTGTCCCCACTTTACAGTTGAGGAAGCATAGTTTAAGTAATATATTCAAGACCATAAAGCTCGTGAGTGGTGGATTTGACACTTGAAGTCAAATTTTTGAGTCTTTGGAGTAATTATCACCATCAATGATGATTGAAGTCACATAGTTTTTATCAAAATACACATCCACCCTATATCCCAGACTTCCTTGGGACTAAGCGACCACACATGAATTTGAAAACTTCCACAACTTATTCTGATGGGTTCCCCTGTTTAAGACCCATTGCTTCCCCATTTGCTTCATTATAAATTATCTTCTAAAACTAGATTTAGATCATCAAGAATCAATCAACATGTTTTAAAAGCAACTTGATTTAACTTGATTTAAAGTTAAACTTTAACTAAATCAAGTTAAACTTGATTTAACTACATTTAAACATCTTACATAGATTCTGATCATCAATTTGACCACTAATAACTATGAAACTTGACTAAGAGATGTGTATGTTTTACTATCCTGTAATACCCGCAATATAGTTTTACACTGTAATTACTTAAAAAGTCTTAATCGCGTACAAAGTTATAGCAATTAAGACAAAATTGGTGCAGAAATAGATAAATAGACAAATACACCAATAGAACTAAAGAGAGAGTCTACAGAGAACCACGTTTTTATTAAATGAGTATATATTTGAGTATATAAAATGAGCACCATATTAGCCATGACTATTATTACTATTATTGTTGTTGTTAGTACTATTATTGACAGAAGTTATTCTACAGAGCAATGAGTGAGGCATAGTCTTTCAATATAGTCACATGTATGAAAAAATGGTGTCCTCTCCCTCGGAAAAGAAATTGTACTCCCACCTCAGACTATACAAAGAGCAACAGCTCCAGGTATATTATAGACTAGATGTAAAAGACAAAATTATAAAGCTTTTAGAAGATACTTTAGGAGACTATCTTCATAACCTCGAGGTTAGGAAAAGATTTCCTTCTTAAATGAGACACAAGAAAGCATATTTAAGAAATAAATTGGTAAGTTTGACCACATTAAAATGAGAACTCTTGTCGACCAAAAGACATAATTAATAGACTAAAAATATAAGTCACAGAATTGAAAACAAATGTTGGCAAAATATATACCAAAGTACTGGTATCCAGTTAGGAAAACTGGGCAGCCAAGTGCAAAAGAATGAAACTGGACCACTATCTTACACCATACACAAAAATTAATTTAAAACAGATTAAAGATTTGAATATAAGACCTGGAACTATAAAACTCCTAGAAGGAAATGTAGGGGGTAAGCTCCTTGACATTAGCAATGATTTTTTGGATTTGACATCAAAAGCAAAGGCAACAAAAGCAAACAAAACAAAAACAAAAACAAAAAAAACAAGTGGGACTACATCAAACTAAAAAGCTTCTTCACAGCAAAGGAAATGATCAATAAAATGAAAAGCCTACCTACTGAATGGGAGAAAATTTGCAAACAACATATCTCATAAGGGGTTAATATCCAAAATATACAAGGAACTTATACAACTCAAAAATCCAAGTGGCTCAATTAAAAAATGGGCAGAGGAGGCCAGCCCGGTGGCATAGTTGGTTAAGTTCATGCACTCTGATTCAGCAGCCTGGGGTTCATGGGTTTGATTCTTGGGTGCAGACATACATACCACTCATCAAGCCATGTTGTGACAATACAAAGTAGAGGAAGATTGTCACAGATGTTAGCTCACCAACAATCTTCCTCAAGCAAAAGAGGAAGATAGACAACAGAAATTAGGTCAATCTTCCTCACCAAAAAAAAGGGGGCGGGGGGGGGGGGGGGGGCAAAGGACTTAAATAGACATTTTTCCAAAGAGGAAATTCAAATGGCCAACAGTTAACACACGAAAAGATGCTTGATATCACTAATCCTCAGGGAAATGCAAATCAAAACCACAATGAGATATCACCTCATATCTGTTAGGATGTCTATTGTCAAAAAGACAAAAGTGCAAAGATGTGGAGAAAAGAGAACTCTTGTACGCTGTTGGTGGGACAGTAAATTGGTACAGCCACTATGGAAAACAATATGGAGGTTCTTCAAAAAAATTAAAAATAAAACTGCCATCTGATCCAGCAATCCCACTTCTGAATATATATCCAAAGGAAATGAAATCAGTGTCTTGAAGGGAATAAAATCTGCACCTCCTTGTTCATTACAGCATTATTCGTAATAGCCAAGGTATGGAACAACCCAAGTTCCATCAATGGATGAATGGATAAAAAAATGTGGTATAAATACAAAGGAATGTTATTCATCCTTGAAAAAGAAGGAAATCCTGTTATTTGCACCAACATGGATAAATCTGGAGGGCATTATATTCTAAGTGAAATAAGTCAGACAAAGAAAGACACATTCTTCATGGTACCACTTATATGTGGAATCTAAAAAAAATTGTCAAACTCATATAAACAGAGAATAGAACAGTGCTTCCTGGGGGCTGAGGGTGGGGGGAAATTCAGGAAGAGGTTAGTAAAAGGGTACAAACTTTCAGTTATAAGTTGAATTAAGTCTGAGGATCTAATGTATAACATGGTGACTATAGTTGGTAACACTGTATTGTATAATTGAAATTAGCTAAGAAAGTAGAACTCAAATGTCTGACAAAAAATAATAGAAAGGTAAATATATGAGGTGATGGATATCTTAAATAATTCGATGGGGGTAAGTTCTATCCCAATGTATATGTATATCAAATCACCACACTGTACACTTTTAAACATTTTACAATTTTGTCAATTATACCTCAATAAAGCTGGGAAAAAACCATCTCAAAGTACTAGTATCCAGATTTTATAAAAAATATTGTTAAGAAAAAGAAAGAAAACTAAGTAGAATAATAGGCAAAATATTTGAATTTTACAAATAAGGAAATTCAAGTTTTTGCTAAACATATAATAGGTGTTCAGTGTCATTGTTAATCAGGAAAAGGCAAATTAAAACTACACTAAAATACCACTAGACACCCATAAGACTGGCCAAAATGGGAATTGTGTGAGTTGCATACACTGTTGGTAGGACTGTAAAGGGGAACAACGGTTTTGGAAAACAATTTGAAATTAGCTAGTAAAATTGTAGAACTGCCTATCTTAACATCCTATAATTTCAATTTCAACCCTAGGATAGTACTCCTGCCCATATGGACTAGGACACATTATATGTAAAAGAATGTCTATATCATCATGGTCCTTAATTGTCTCAAGCTAGAAACAATCTGAATGTCCAAAGACAGTAGAATGGATAAATAATCATAATATATTCATAGATTGGAATATTTTTTAGCAACAAAACAAAACAAATTCTGGCACTATTCCAAATCTTCCACAGACAATATTGAATAAATGAAATTAGACAAAAATAGTACATTTTGACTCTTACAACCTCCCAAAACTGAATCAAGAAGAAATAGAGAATCTGAATAGACCAATCACAAGTAAAGAGATTGAAACAGTAATCAAAAGCTTCCCCAAAAATAAAAGTCCAGGACCAGATGTCTTCTCTGGAGCATTCTACCAAACATTCAAAGAAGATTTAATACCTATCCTTCTCAAACTATTCCAGAAAATTGAGGAAGATGGAGCACTTCCTAACACATTCTACAAGGCTAACATCACCCTGATCCCAAAACCAGACAAGGACAACATGAAGAAGGAAAACTAGAGGCCAATATCACTGATAAACATAGATGCAAAAATCCTCAACAAAATATTGGCAAACCGAATACAGCAATACATTGAAAAGATCATACACCATGATCAAGTGGGATTTTTACCAGGGACACAGGGACGGTTCAACATTCGCAAGTCAATCAAGGTGATACACCACATTACCAACATGAGGAACAAAAACCACCTGATCATCTCAATAGACGCAGAGAAAGCATTCGACAAGATCCAACATCCATTTATGATAAAAACTCTCAATAAAATGGGTATAGAAGGAAAGTACCTCAACATAATAAAAGCCACATATGACAAACCCACAGCCAACATCATATTCAATGGGGAAAAACTGAAAGCTATCCCTCTGAGAACAGAAATAAGACAAGCATGCCCACTCTCACCACTCTTATTCTACATAGTACTGGAGATTTTGGCCAGAGCAATTAGGCAGGAGAAAGAAATAAAAGGAATCCAAATAGGCAATGAAGAAGTGAAACTCTCACTGTTTGCAGATGACATGATCTTATATATAGAAAACCCTAAAAATTTCAAAAAAAATCTAGAAGTAATCAACAATTAAAACAAAGTTTCAGGGTACAAAATCAACTTACATAAATCAGTAGTATTTCTATACTCTAATAACGAACTAACAGAAAGAGAACTCAAGCACACAATCCCACTCACAATTGCAACAGAAAGAATAAAATATATTGGAATGAATTTAACCAAGCACATGAAAGACCTATACAATGAAAACTACAAGACATTCCTGAAAGAAATCAATGACAACTTAAAGAGATGGAAAGACATTCCATACATATGGATTGGAAGAATAAACATAGTTAAAATGTCCATACTACTTAAAGCAATCTATAGATTCAATGCAATCCCAATGACATTCTTCACAGAAATAGAACAAAGAATCATAAAATTCATGTGGGGCAAGAAAAGACCCCGAATTGCTAAAGCAATCCTGAGAAAAAAGAACAAAGCTGGAGGCATCACAATCCCTGACTTCAAAATATACTACAAAGCTATAGTAATCAAACCAGCATGGTACTGGTACAAAAACAGACACACAGATCAATGGAACGGAATTGAAAGTCCAGAAATAAAACCGCACATCTACGGAAAGCTAATCTTCAACAAAGGAGCTGAGAACATACAATGGAGAAAAGAAAGTCTCTTCAGGGGCTGGCCCAGTGGTGCAGCGGTTAAGTGTGCACGTTCCGCTTAGGTGTCCCAGGGTTCGTCAGTTCGGATCCCGGGTGCGGACATGGCACTGCTTGGCAAGCCATGCTGTGGCAGGCATCCCACATATAAAGTAGAGGAAGATGGGCATGGATGTTAGCTCAGGGCCAGTCTTCCTCAGCAAAAAGAGGAGGATTGGCAGCAGATGTTAGCTCAGGGCTAATCTTCCTAAAAAAAAGAAAGTCTCTTCAACAAATGGTGTTGGGAAAACTGGACAGCCACGTGTAAAAGAATGAAAATAGACCATTCCTTTATGCCATTCACAAAAATAAACTCAAAATGGATCAAAGACTTAAAGGTAACATCTTAAACCATGAGACTTCTAGAAGAAAATACAGGCAGTACACTCTTTGATGTCAGTCTTAAAAGGATCTTTTCGGACATCATGTCTTCTCAGACAAGGGAAACAATGGATAGAATAAACAAATGGTACTTCATCAGACTAAAGAGGTTCTACAAGGCAAGGGGAAACAAGATTGAAAGAAAAACACAATGCATCAACTGAAAAAAATATTTGTAAATCATATATCCAACAAAGGGTTAATCGCCATAATATATAAAGAAGTCATACAGCTCAACAACAAAAAATCAAACAACCTGATCAAAAAATGGGCAGGGGATATGAACAGACATGTCTCCAAAGAAGATATATGGATGGCCAATAGGCACATGAAAAGATTCTCATCACCACTGATCATCAGGGAAATGCAAATCAAAACTACACTAAGATACCACATTACACCCGTTAGAATGACAAAAATAACCAAGACAAAAAATAAAAATGTTGGAGAGGTCGTGGAGCAAAAGGAACCCTCATACACTGCTGGTGGGAATGCAAACTGGTGCAGCCACTATGGAAAACAGTATGGAGATTTCTCAAAAAATTAAAAATAGAAATACCATATGACCCAGCCATCCCAGTACTGGGTATCTATCCAAAGAACTTGAAACCAGCAATTCAAAGAGACCCATGCACCCCTATGTTCATTACAGCATTATTCACAATAGCCAAGACGTGGAAGCAACATAAATGCCCATTGACTCATGACTGGATAAAGATGAAATGGTGTATATATATATATGTACACACACAATGGAATACTACTCAACCATAAAAAAGAATAAAATCGTCCCATTCACAACAACATGGATGGACCTTGAGGGTATTATGTTAAGTGAAACGAGCCAGATAAAGACAAACTCTGTATGACTCCACTCATATGTGGGAGATAAACAAACACATGGACAAAGAGAATAGATTAGTGATTACCAGGGGAAAGGGGGGTGGGCACAAAGGGTGAAGTGGTGCACCTATAATAGGACTGATAAATGATAATGTACAACTGAAATTTCACAAGGTCTTAAACTATCATAACCTCAATAAAAAAAGTTAATAAAAAATAGTACATTTTGTGTGATTCCACTTATATGAATGTCAAACAAGCACAAATTTAAACTACATTTTTAGGGACACACATATTTGGGAAAACTATAGAGAAGATGTTACTATAAAATCTAGGCAATGGCTACCTCCAGCGGGAAAGGAAAGGAGCGGCATCTGAAAGAGACACACAGTGAGGTGGAGGACTTCTCAGAGAGGGGCATCTTTGATTTCTCATGCCGGATGTTCTCTTGTAATCATTCATTAAGCTCTTCAATTATGCTTTATGGACTTTTCTGTATGAGTGTTATATTTCACAGTTTTGAAAAGGCTTAAAAAAGCTTGCTTAAGCAGAACACCTCACATAAATACCATCAAATTTGAATGCAATAAGTATTTGGGGTTAGGAATTGAAAAAGAAAAAAGCTTGGCTTACTGCTGAAACGCTATACATACGGATAATTGTTAGAACCTATCGAATGGGTTATTTTTTTATTGTCATGTGGCAGGGAGCAGTTGACGATTCTGGAGCTGCTTTTTCAGTTACAATAAAGCATTTCAGACTAAAAACTGTAGAAATCAGAGAATCACAACACAGCTTTGCTGCTGGTGATCCTAACAATGAAGCGCCCACAGGCAAGGCATGGTGAGTGCGATTTTAATTAATCAGCATGCTTATTTTAGTATGAATGACACTCCCACCACTTCCTGTGTCCAGAGTCTATTCTTCATATTTCTGTGAGCGACAGTCTTCCTTTCCAAGACCCTGCTTTTCTCTTTTTGATTGTCTTTAGTATTTAGGAAAACGTTGTTATTTAGCTGATTCTCACATGAATCTTTTCATGAGAAGAATCTGAGAAAAAGGATGGACCAGTGAATTCTTACTCAAATATAGAAAATAAAACTATGGGAGCATGGCAACAGATTTGGTCATAAAACCAGGAGCACACTATGTCAGGACTAAAGCATATTTACACATTAAATGAGAACATTATGAACAAGCACACGGAAAATGGAGCCATCACAACAATGTAAATGGAAACCAGCCCTTATCTAATTTGACACTTAGAGAATCCTTCACCCTTCACCATCCAGGGAAATAGAAAAGAACTGAATTACAAACAGAGGTCTTCTTTCCAGCATCTCTAGATTTTTCCTTTTTTTCCAAAAGATATACTCCCTTTTTATTCTGATTAATAGGTCACAGTCCTAACAAACCAAATACAAAATGATGACTTTTCTGAAATGAAAGTAGTTTTTAGCTCTTCAACCAAGTGCAACAGCTAACGTCCATTTATCACTTAACATCTGTCAAGTGCCTTACATATATTATTTCCTTTAATCCTCACCAAAATTCATAAAATAAGCAATATTATGCTCCTCATTCGATAGGGGAAGTAACTGAGGCTTAGAGAAACAGTATTTTGCACACAGCAAACCTGTGCTGGCAAAAGAGTCAGACTTCAACCTCAGGAGCATGATTCCAGTGGCCACACTTTAAACCATTCCATCAGAGGAGATGACATGTTTCCTCCATCAACTAAGGGTCCCGAACAACCTCATAGACCTTCCTGATGCTTCTGGAAATGCGTTGAATGCTCTGCTTTAATGATAACCACTAGAATAGTGCCTGGACAGCATCCTTAACAGTCTGAAGAAATTATGGCAGATTTTAGAAGCACATAATTTACTCCCAGAAATCTTATCCCTGGAGAATCCAGCATAGCTGATAAAGGATCAGAAGCATTTCTAGAAGTCTACATCAACGGAAAGACTTTTAACTATAAAGCTATCTAAGAGCTTAATGTTGTCTTAGCTGTGATGTCTGCCTTAACCCCCCAGGCTGTGTTCCCATGTCCCTCCATCCCTGCACTTTTCACATTTTACTGCCATTTGTGTCTGTTCCTCTCCTTTTCACCAGATTTTGAGAACACAATAAAGCAAGCGACTTCAAACTTTTATATTCCCAGGACCTCACACAGGATCTGGAATATAACAGACATGATAAATATTTCTAGAATTCAAAATTAAGCAATAGCGTAACAGTCTCTATTATTTATTAAGCACTACTGTGTGCTAGGCGCTATAGGAGATAGTTTTTGTGTATTCTCTCATTTATTCCTCACTCGAATTTAATGCGGTGAAACACTCGTTAGCCTTATCATTAAGCATATAATTATAGGCTTAGGTTTAAATACAAATCATTTGCTCAGGGTCACATAGGTAATAATGGTGAAGCCAGAATCCACATTCGGGACTAATTCTGGAATCTTCCCTCTCAAACTCTGCACTGCTCTGTTCTCATGTGTTAAAATTGGTAACTTTTATTAGAAAAATTTAGTCTAGTAGGCTCTCTTTTCTGTATGACTTTATTATAATCTTCACAGTTTAGGCTAGTATATATAAATAGTCCTCTTGAAATATCTTTAATTTCCTAAATGGATGATTCCTTAAGAGTTAGACCCTTCAACCTCATTATAACCCTATTCTGTGACTGCATACATGAAGAAATTAGTAATGCTTGTTCTTTCTGAGTGCAAAGACTGAAGTGCTGAGTAGTGAAATCAAGTTCCTGCTGATTGTGTATTAGACTTTAAAATATAATGGTAATGGGGTTACAGAAAACACGAATTATTCTTCTGAGATATAGTCACTGTATTTTAATAGTTCTGATTGTCCTCAAATATAATCCCTGTCTTTTAATGAAACAGAGAATGATGCAAAAGAACACTCTAGTTTGAGGAAAGAAGAAAATGATTCCCATTAACCATTTGGGAGGCTACAAATGTGATATAGACATTGTAGGTCTGGTTCCATCTAAGATCAGCTGTTTTTATCAACGTTGATTTTTTTCTATACAGTAAGCTTCTGTATTTTGTTTTTAATGAGAAATTCAAGGAGCATTACCAGAGCAGTGGGAACAATTTCACACTTCAAGCAAGAGCTTGGGGAAAACATCAAACCATATATTTGAAATAGATATAAAAACAGAAACCACTTGTTCTGGCATTTTTCTAAAACTTGGTCACAATAATGTGAAATTTTGAGAAACATAAAATAGTTCTCTCTAAAGTGAGAAAATTCAAACTAAGTCCAAAATAAATGCTCACCAAGAATTGCCTATCCATTGCAATTCATGGATTCTGAGGTTAAATTATTCCTGCAAATGAAATCAATGAAATTGTGATACTGTCAAATCTTTAGGCCAAGATTTAGCAAGAACAGCTATTGTTTTTTCTTCCATTCTCCCTTTTACTTTCTGCTCAACCCATTACACAAGAAAAATATAGGAAAATTAAGGATAGTACTTAATTAGGAAGGACTGAATTAGGAAGGCAGAATACTAAATGGCTTGTTCGGGAGATGGTGAGTTACCCACGATTGGAGACACTGAAGCAGAGAGTTCACTACCACTGGTCAGGATACAGTAGGACAGTGAGGACTAGGCCTTGATTACAGTCTTTTTCCAAATCTTAAGGTCTATGATTCCAACGTTCATGTACCCATTGTGCTCATGGCTCTAACTTACCTGCTGTGAGGTCATCTTACCCTCTCTTGACTACTTTTGAAGGGCACGATCTGCACTCAAGCTTTCACTCCTGCCTGGCTGGAGATCACACCTCTGGATCCAGGAGCATCTCTGTCCAGAAGGCAGTTTAAAATGAGGCAGAGAGCAAAACGATTTCTGTCCTTGTTTATAGAATTCTGTCCAGAGTTCACCCACCCTGGTTCTCCTTCAGTCCTGATCTGCCTTTGTTGGTTGTGCCGTTGAGTTGATTCCGACTCCTAGCGACCCTGGGTACAGCAGAGTGGAACCCTCTGAGTCTTTTGCGCTATCCTCTCACCTTCCGGCGCTCTATCAGACAATGCTCTGCAGCTATTCACAGGGTTTTCACGGCCAATTCTGCTGGTATTTGAAATACGGGTGGCATAGCTTTCAGCATCCCAGCAACATGCAGCCGCCACAGTATGAGAACTGACAGACTGGTGGTATGGTTCCCTGACCAGAAAACAAACCCAGGTGGAAGTGGTGAGTGCACCGAATCTTACCCACTACCACCAGGGGCTGATTCACCTATCTCTCTATTAACACCGCCAGTGAGAGGTGGGTTGGGAGTCAAATCAAGGTCTGGCTCCAAATCTCACGTTCCTATTACACCACACATCATCCATCATCCTAGATTTTTGGCAACTGAGCAGTGGAATTTCAATTTGTTGCTGCTCTGTCTTGGTACAGCTCACAGCCTGGCAAAGACTGCCTAGCCTGGAGTGTGCAAAGGTCAGGGCCGTGGCCGAGCCAGACTGTCATAAGTGAAAAGATTCTCTGGCCCATCATCCAAGCTAACATTGCTGCGTCCAGCCTATCAACTATATCCTTTTAAAGAAATGAAACTGTGTTCCTGATGATAACATCCTACATTAGGAAATGCTGGCTACAGAATTGAATTTAAATGCCCCCACTGAATTGGAGAAATCACAGAATTATTGACTTAAATGTAGACAGCATCTTAGAAGTCCTTGAATTTATAGCTTACGGTTTAGAGGGGGGGAACGGAGCTCGGCAGTCTAAGCAGTACAATTTAGCTGATGCTGCTGTTGGGCTTAGTCTACCCAACAGCTTTCCCTTGGACTCTAGTCTGCCCTTTTTGCAACACAGTCCTTCCGCACCACGCACGGAGGGAGCCGAGAGTTGGTAACCCCCTCTGTTTATATGAGGGAACTCAGGCACTGCCTTTTCCACCAGAGTCAAAGACCAATGCTAACAATAAAATGAGCTTATAATAGACTTGTCACAAGATTAGGGTGTACAGAGAAAAGTGCTCCAAACAATCCTAAAGCAGATAAGATGGTAGGGCAGCTAGAGGAAAAGAAAATTGTAAATTTAGAGCATATGGAATTTGAAACACCTGACTTCAGGTAGAACCACTCTCAAGGACTAATTCTACCATTTAAAAATATGTTTTAATAGACTACTCAAATACTTCTTTTCTTTTCAGCAAATTTACCTATAAAAATAGTGTAAAATCTGGCTGTTGAACAAATGAGGATATAATTTCGCTAATGCTGAAAATATTTTAAGCGGTACTGAATATGGCAACAAAGGCAAGAAGTAAGCCCATTCTTCAAGAACAGACTTTATCCTGTTAAAATTTCAGCCCAAAGTGAAAATTTCAGCCAACCACATAGGTGGAAAGGCATCTTGGTTTTGAAGAAGTGATGGCATGTTTTCTAAGGTTTAAAACAAACTCTTATGACATTGAACTAGACACACACATTGTTCCAATGTCAAATTTCTAATTTTGATATAGTATAATAGTCATATAAGATGTAACCGTTGGACAAAACTTGGTGAAAGGCAGTTTCCTATGCATTCCAAATAAAAAGTTTTAAAAAGCCACTGACTCTTGAGGAAGTTAATAAAAAATAACGCAAGCTCATTACACATCATTTCATGACCGATTACTATCATGATCACTCGTTATTATGCTAGTGTGCCCTTGGTCTTTCACTTCTACTGTTACAAGCTTAGTTTTTAGCCTAAGTTAAGCACTATCAGGAATCCACGCGAGACTCATTTCTAATATCAGCATCACAAGCCATTCACTAAATGCCAAATATATTTTTCCATTAATCCAGGCCATTATTTGCACCATTTAGGTACCTAAACCTTCACATTGGTTATCTTTTACTTTGCCTGATACTATTCATTCGAGAAGAAAAGTTCATTCATCTCAAGGCACAGCAGAAAGGGCTCCGTATTGGTTATTTAAAGACTGTCAGTGTTGATAGAATCCTTTTCAATGCTCACATTGTACTAAAATTTTGTTCTTGATTGAGCAGGCAAAAAGCCTGATCTAAGAAATTTTTAATTTTATTAAATTTAGCCTAAATGGATCGTGATTCCTATGTCAAATCCATAATGTTCATTTATTTAAGGATATTTTACGTGCTTTTCACGGAATGGGGTTGGAAATGACCGTAAGAGTCGTCTAATCCACACGCCACATTTTATAGATGATGAACCTCAGGCTTAGTAAGATCAAATGACTCGCTAGCTAAGGCCAGCACTTATAACTGAAAGACCCGGCCTGTCTTCACCACTGTAAACCATTTGTTGCCAGGTTTTGTTTGCCTGAGTTCAAAAATCACGTCCATCACCTTATAGCTTTGCGACTTTGGCCAAGTTATTTACTCTCTCTGTGTCTCAGTTTCTGTATCTGTAGCATGGGGATACTGACAGTGCAGTTGTTGAGGTCTTTCCGAGGCAGTTTGATACTTTCGATTCTAAATATGCTAGATTTTAGCTAAGGTGATTTTATACTAGTAATTCTAGATATTCTTGATTTTTATCAGTATGCCTCTTGTATGTCTTTTCTAAGAACCATTATTTATCATGTGACACATTATTACCTCAAAATTGAATATGTGTACTGCAAGATTCATTGCCATAGCAGACACCACTGTTTCTGTATCTAACATCCACTCTTCTTCATCCAGACTCGGAGGTTTAACGATGACTCTGGCCAAAATTCTGCTTCTCTCTGCTGAAGTTAGGGAGAGTCACAAGTCCGCTCAGAAACAGTCTCCCCCCTGTTTTGGCAGCCGTTCGTAGCTTTTCTTCAGCATTTTGGTCTTCTCCAAGAGCTTCCCATCTCATAATTCTTGCCCAGCCCCGAGGGCATAAGTCCATACCCTCACTCTCCATCAGGACCCACCAGTGCCTGGACGTGGCTCTCACTTTCCACGTACTCAGGCCTCTCCTGTACTCAGGCCCCAACAGCTGCTTCTTTCAGGTTTCAATTAGTAGCTGGACTGGAGCAGGATGGGAAATCAGCAGTCATCTTCAAGCCATAATCTTCCTAGAATCTTCTACTGATTTTTGAAGAAGTCAGAAACTAAATTATTAATTCCTCAAATCCATTTCTCCTCCAGAAGACTGGAATTAATCCTTAATCATCCAGTTGCTTAGAAATCATCCTTGGTTATTCTCTTTCTCTCACCCCCATTTCAAATCCATCCCTAAGGTCCATTAATTTTACCTTCATAAATCATCTCAAAACCATGCACTTTCTCTATTGCTGCCACCATGTCTCTCTACTACTTCACTAGAGCACTGGCCTTCTAACTGGTTTTCCTGATTCTTTGTTTTCCCTGCACCTTCAGTTTGTTCTCCACACAAGAACTCACGAGAGCTTTCATATACCAATTGAATTATGTCTCCCCTCTGCTCCCGACATGTAGTATAAAATCCGTAGTTTTTGTCATGGACTGTAAAACTCTAAATAATCTGACCTCTGTTTATCTGTACAACCACATCTAATGCAATCTCTCCTCTCACTCACTATGTTTCAGTCATGTAGACACTAATTCAGTCTTGAGAGCATTCCAAGGGGTTTCTTTTTCTCATCTTAAGGTTTTTGCTCACGCTGTTCCTTTGATCTGGAATGCTCTCCCCTAGGCTTTCCTTATTGCAGCTTCCCTCTTATTCTGTAGCTCTCACTTCAGTGTCTTTTACTTGGGAAAGCCTTTCCTTACTATTCTAAGAGGGTTCCCATTCTGTTAATTTTTGACTAAGCTTTCTGTTTGGTGCATTTGTAGAATTTTACATTTTTAAATTATTTATTTCTTTGCTAATTTATTATCTGTGCTTTTGTCCATTTATCTGTATGTCCTATAATAGCAAGGAGCATGTATGTTTCGCTAATGACTTGATATTGGATCCCAAGTGCATAATTGATATCAATAAAATTTTATTAAATAAGTAAATGTGGGTAAAAAAGATATACAACACACATCCCAAACCCAAAGCATTGACTGTCTGAACAGGAGATAAGTCAGGTATATAAATGATTGCAATATAAATAAATAGCTGCCAAATGCCACATGAAAGATGTAAACTGAATGCCATGGGAATATAGAGAGAGCACAGAAAGATGTGAGGGCAACATTAAAGAGTACTTGATGTTTGAACTGAACCTTAAGTTTGATAGGCAGAGTCAGACAGGAAGGCATTAAAAGTCCGAACATTACAAGTAAAAACATGGATATGGAAAAGTTCAATTAGGTATATCCAGGAAATAAAGCAGGTAGGAGAGTATAATTTATATGGAGATAAAATAAACAGTGATCAAATCATAGAGAGATCTGAATAATAGTTGAGGGGTTTACAGTTTGTTCAGTGGTAAGGGAAAACCATTTAAAATTTTAAGCTGGATAGTGACATATTCAACAGGAAGTGTAAACTCAACAGGAGAGATTGGCAGAGGATAACATAGAGCAGGAGTGTTACAACTGGCTTGAATTAGTCCAAGCTTAATTCACTGTGTGACCCTGTGAATAGGAGTGACACTGGGAATAGAAAATAATGAATGACCAGAAGTTCCAATCTGGCCTTCTTGAAATGGTAGAGTCCATGGAAATATCTCCAGTGATGCAGAAGCCCCTGGCATGTTACATGTAAATATTTTAGTGTAGGTGTATTTTTTAAGAGATAGTTCATAGCTTTTACCAGAAGTCTCAATGGAGTCTCTAATCTCAAAATTTTAAGGAGGCCTCGGATCCAAGATGGCACCGTGAGTAGTCCTCTTTGTCTCTCCCTCTTCGAGTCTACAATTATTTGGACACTTATCGCTTAACAAAGGATATCCAGACAGCATCTCAGGACGTCTGAGATACCCATGCGACTATACATCGGAAGGCGGACGGACTTTCCTCCAGGAGGATGTGGAAATAGGTGAAAACTCTCCGACCCCGACCGAGCAGCCTAGTACCCGCAAGCGGCTTTCTTCCAATGGACGCCCCCAGAAGATCTACACACATCTAGGGCAGGAGCGAGCACACAACAGAGGAGCGACGGTGGAAACAGGTGACCAGAACCCTACCTGAACCCCCCATAATTACTCCTAAACACAGAGGGAAACTTTGGAGTTGCACACCTGGGCCCGCGGGGAGAGTCTCTCCCCACCATTGGCGGGGAGTCCCTGCCTGGTGTTCCCGGCACCTGGAGGGTCCCAGAGAGAGTCGCTTAGGGTACGGAGGTCTCCCGGCTGCCACTGCCGGCACGGTGGGGCTAGGGATTGCCGGAGATCTCAGAGAGGACTGGGGCTGGGGGAAGTTTCAAAGGCTGGCTCTGCGACCCAGAGGGGAAGCTCCGGAGTTCCGCCTGGGCAGCAGACAAAACTCTCTGTCTGCCATTAGCAGAGGGGCCACGCCCAGCATTCACGGCTCCGGGAGAGTCCCGGAGAGAATCCCAGAGGGCGGGGCGACCCCAGCTGCCGTTGCCCGCCCTGTGGGACTAGGGATTGCCAGAGATCTTGGAGAGGACTGGGGCTGGGGGAAGTTCCATAGGCCCGCTCTGCGCCCCGGAGGGGAAGTTACAGAATTCTGCCCGGGAAGCAGACAAAACTCTCTGTCTGCCATTAGCAGAGGGGCCACGCCCAGCATTCACGGCTCCGGGAGAGTCCCGGAGAGAATCCCAGAGGGCGGGGCAAACCCCAGCTGCCGTTGCCCGCCCCGTGGGACTAGGGATTGCCGGAGATCTCGGAGAGGACTGGGGCTGGGGGGAGTTCCAGAGACCCAGCTCCGTAGCTTAGGGGGAAACCCTACAGGCTCACAGCAGCCTTAGGGAAAGCCTCTGCACAGCACCAGTAGAAAGCACCCAGCCGGCAGCCACAAGGCTGGAAGACCCCAGGGCAAAAGCAGCATAGCTAGGTGAACTAACCACAGACTGTAGAAGATGCCAATAGCTCTCCTGTGACCCATAGAGGACAAGTGAGATTTTGTGGATGCCGACAGCAACAGAGCGACAAATATAAGTGATCCCACCCCTGGCCGCTGGAAAAGCCCATAACACCGTTGCAGACCCCAAGGAGGGAGCACATCTAGGTGGGCTGCAACAGTAGGCACCAGCAGCCTGAAGCCCCCCTGTGACGGCCCCCACGGCAGAGGAGGGAATCCAAAGGACCACTGTGACTACAAGGAGGGGCCCAGGCCCAGTTAGCAACTGTGGACAGGGTTCCTGGTTGGTGCAGTATAAACAGCTGCTCCCCCACCGCAGCAGCTGAAACAAGTGAAAGGAGCAACTAAACTCTATCTCCATGTGGAGGCACAAATCAACAACATCAAGCAATATGAAAAAATACATTAAATCTCCAGAACAGAAAGAAAGTAACAAATACACAGAAAACAATCCCAAAGAAAATGAGATATATAACCTAAATGATGATGACTTCAAAACAGCCATCATTAAAATACTCAATGAGTTAAGAGAGAATTCTGACCGACAACTCAACGAGTTCAGGAGCTATGTCACAAAAGAGTTTGATACGATAAAGAAGAACCAAACAGAAATATTGGAAATGAAGAACACAATAGAGGAGATTAAGAAAAATCTAGATGCTCTGAACAGTAGGGCTGATAATATGGAGGAAAGAATTAGCAATTTGGAAGATGGCAATATAGAATTGCTGCAGGCAGAGGAGGAGAGAGAAGCAAGACTAAAAAGAAATGAAGAAACTCTCCAAGAATTATCAGACACAATTAGGAGATGCAACGTAAGGATTATAGGTATACCAGAGGGAGAAGAGAAGGAGAAAGGGGCAGAAAGCCTATTCAAAGAAATAATGGCTGAGAACTTCCCAAATCTGGTGAGAGAGATGGATCTTCAGGTGACAGAAGCCAATAGATCTCCAAACTTTATCAATGCAAGAAGACCAACTCCACGGCATATAGTAGTGAAGCTAGCAAAAGTCAACGACAAGGAGAAAATACTAAGGACAGCCAGGCAAAAGAAACTAACCTACAAAGGAACCCCCATCAGGCTATCAGCAGATTTCTCAGCAGAAACTTTACAGGCTAGAAGAGAGTGGAATGATATATTCAAAAATCTGAAGGACAAAAATCTACAGCCGAGAATTCTCTACCCAGCAAAAATATCCTTCAAATACGATGGAGAAATAAAAACTTTCCCAGATAAACAAAAATTAAGGGAGTTCATTGCCACAAAACCTCCTCTTCAGGAAATCCTCAGGAAAAGCCTCAGTCCTGAAAAATCCAAAAGAGGAAAGGGGCTACAAAACCAAGAGCAGAGGAGATAAGTAGAAGGACAACAACAGAGAGTAGCAGCTCTTCATCAGAACAGATTAAACCATGGGACGAGAAACAAAGGAAATTGAAGAAAACTGGAAAACAAGACACAAAATGGTAGTGGTAGGCCCCCACATCTCAATAATCACTCTAAATGTAAATGGATTGAACTCCCCAATCAAAAGACACAGAGTGGCAGGATGGATCAAAGAACAAGACCCAACAATATGCTGCTTCCAGGAAACACACCTCAGCCCCAAAGACAAACACAGACTCAGAGTGAAGGGATGGAGAACAATACTCCAAGCTAATAATGAACAAAAGAAAGCAGGTGTCGCTATACTAATATCAGACAAGGTAGACTTCAAAGCAAAACAGATAAAGAAAGACAAAGAGGGACAGTATATAATGATAAAAGGGACTCTCCACCAAGAAGACATAACACTTATAAATATATACGCACCCAACACAGGAGCACCAAAATTTGTAAAGCAAGTCTTAATAGAACTAAAAGAAGACATCAACAACAATACAATAATAGTAGGGGACCTCAACACACCATTAACACCAATGGCCAGAACATCCAGACAGAAAATCAACAAGGAAATAATAGAATTAAATGAAAAATTAGACCAGATGGACTTAATAGATATATATAGAACACTTCATCCAAAAACAGCAGGTTACACATTCTTCTCAAGTGCACATGGAACATTCTCAAGGATTGACCATATTTTTGGAACCAAAGCAAACATCAATAAATACAAGAGAGTTGAAATAATATCAAGCATCTTTTCTGATCATAATGCTATTACACTAGAAATCAACTACAAGAAAAAAGCAGAGAAAGGTGCAAAAATGTGGAGACTAAACAACACGCTTCTCAACAAACAATGGATCATTGAAGAAATTAAAGAAGAAATCAAATTTTATCTGGAGACTAATGAAAATGAGAACACGACATACCAAATCATTTGGGATGCAGCAAAAGCAGTCCTAAGAGGGAAATTCATCGCAATACAGGCTCACCTCACTAAACAAGAAAAAACTCTCATAAGCAACCTCAAACGACACCTAACAGAACTAGAAAAAGAAGAACAAACAAAGCCCAGAGTCAGTAGAAGGAGGGAAATAATAAAAATAAGAGCAGAAATAAACGATATTGAAACAAAAAAGACAATAGAAAGGATCAATGAAACAAAGAGTTGGTTCTTCGAAAGAATTAACAAAATTGACAAACCCCTAGCCAGACTCACCAAGAAAAGAAGAGAGAAATCGCAAATTAATAAAATTAGGAATGACAGAGGAGAAATCACAACAGATACCAATGAAATACAAGAGATCATAAGAGAATACTATGAAAAACTATATGCCAACAAATTGAACAACCTGGAAGAAATGGACAAATTCCTAGACTCCTACAATCTCTCCAAACTGAATCAGGAAGAAATGGAGAATCTGAATAGGCCAATCACAAGTAAGGAAATAGAAACGGTAATGAAAAACCTCCCCAAAAATAAGAGTCCAGGACCAGACAGCTTCTCTGGAGAATTCTACCAAACATTCAAAGAAGACTTAATACCTATTCTCCTCAAACTGTTCCAGAAAATTGAGAAAGATGGAGAACTCCCTAACACATTCTATGAAGCCAACATCACTCTGATCCCCAAACCTGACAAGGACAACACAAAGAAGGAGAACTACAGGCCAATATCACTGATGAACATAGATGCAAAAATCCTCAACAAAATTTTGGCAAACCGAATACAGCAATACATCAAAAAGATTATACACCATGATCAAGTGGGATTTATACCAGGGACACAGGGATGGTTCAACATCCGCAAGTCAATCAACGTGATACACTACATCAACAAAATGAAAAACAAAAACCACATGATCATCTCAATAGATGCAGAGAAAGCATTCGACAAGATCCAACACCCATTTATGATAAAAACCCTCAATAAAATGGGTATAGAAGGAAAGTACCTCAACATAATAAAGGCCATATATGATAGACCCACAGCCAACATCATACTCAATGGACAAAAACTGAAAGCCATCCCGCTGAGGACAGGAACAAGACAAGGGTGCCCACTTTCACCACTCCTATTCAACATAGTACTGGAGGTGCTGGCCAGAGCAATTCGGCAGGAAAAAGAAATAAAAGGAATCCAAATAGGTAACGAAGAAGTAAAACTCTCGTTGTTTGCAGATGACATGATCTTATATATAGAAAACCCCAAAGAATCCATAGAAAAACTATTAGAAATAATCAACAACTACAGCAAAGTAGCAGGGTATAAAATTAACGTGCATAAATCAGTAGCATTTCTATACACTAACAATGAACTAACAGAAAAAGAACTCAAGAACTCAATCCCATTCACAATCGCAACGAAAAGAATAAAATACCTCGGGATAAACTTAACCAAGGAAGTGAAGGATCTATACAATGAAAACTACAAGACTTTCTGGAAAGAAATTGATGATGACATAAAGAGATGGAAAGACATTCCTTGCACATGGATTGGAAGAATAAACATAGTTAAAATGTCCATACTACCTAAAGCAATATACAGATTCAATGCTATCCCAATCAGAATCCCAAGAACATTCTTCACAGAAATTGAACAAACAATCCTAAAATTCATATGGGGCAACAAAAGACCGCAAATTGCTAAAGCAATCCTGAGCAAAAACAAAGCCAGCGGAATCACAATCCCCGATTTCAAAACATACTACAAAGCTACAGTGATCAAAACAGCATGGTACTGGTACAAAAACAGGTCCACAGATCAATGGAACAGAATTGAAAGCCCAGAGATAAAACCACACATCTATGGACAGCTAATCTTCGACAAAGGAGCAGAGGGCCTACAATGGAGAAAAGAAAGTCTCTTCAACAAATGGTGCTGGGAAAACTGGACAGCCACATGCCAAAGATTGAAAATTGACCATTCTTTTTCACCACACACCAAAATAAACTCAAAATGGATCAAAGACCTAAAGATTAGGCCTGAGACAATAAGTCTTTTGGAGGAGAATATAGGCAGTGCACTCTTTGACATCAGTTTCAAAAGAATCTTTTCGGACACTATAAATCCTCAGTTGAGGGAAACAATAAAAAGAATAAACAAATGGGACTTCATCAGACTAAAGAGCTTCTTCAAGGCAAGGGAAAACAGGATTGAAACAAAAAAACAGCTCACTAATTGGGAAAAAATATTTACAAGCCACTTATCTGACAAAGGGTTAATCTCTGTAATATACAAAGAACTCACACTGATTAGCAACAAAAAAACAAACAACCCAATCAAAAAATGGGCAGAGGACATGAACAGACGTTTCTCAAAAGAAGATATGAAGGGGCTGGCCCCGTGGCCGAGTGGTTAAGTTCGCGCTCCGCTGCAGGCGGCCCAGTGTTTCGTCGGTTCGAATCCTGGGCGCGGACATGGCACTGCTCGTCAGACCACGCTGAGGCAGCGTCCCACATGCCACAACTAGAGGAACCCACAACGAAGAATGCACAACTATGTACCGGGGGGCTTTGGGGAGAAAAAGGACAAAATAAAAAAATCTTTAAAAAAAAAAAAAAGTAGCATATTAGAAAGATCAGTTTAAAAAAAAAAAAAAAAGAAGATATGAATATGGCCAATAGACACATGAAAAGATGTTCATCATTGCTAATCATCAGGGAAATGCAAATCAAAACTACACTAAGATATCACCTTACACCCGTTAGATTGGCAAAAACATCCAAAACCAAGAGTGACAAATGTTGGAGAGGATGTGGAGAAAAAGGAACCCTCATACACTGTTGGTGGGAATGCAAACTGGTACAGCCACTATGGAAAATAGTATGGAGATTTCTCAAAAAGTTAAAAATAGAAATACCCTATGACCCAGCCATCCCATTACTGGGTATCTATCCTAAGAACCTGATATCAGAAATCTCAAGAGTCCGTTGCACCCCTATGTTCATCGCAGCATTATTTACAATAGCCAAGACGTGGAACCAGCCTACATGCCCAGAAACTGATGATTGGATAAAGAAGATGTGGTATATATACACAATGGAATACTACTCAGCCACAAAAAAAGACAAAATTGGCCCATTCACAACAACGTGGATGGACCTCGAGGGTATTATGTTAAGCGAAATAAGCCAGTCAGAGAAAGACGAACTCTATATGACTCCACTCATAGGTGGAAGTTAGTATATTGATAAGGAGATCTGATCGGTGGTTACCAGGGAAAAGGGGGGGTGGGGGGAGGGCACAGAGGGGGAAGTGATGTACCCACAACATGACTAACAAAAATGTACAACTGAAGTCTCACAAGGTTGTAATCTATCATAACATTAATAAAAAAATTAAAAAAAAAATTTTAAGGAGGCTGGCTTACTTGACCCTAGTTTTCTTTTCTGGGGCTAATTGGGAATACTTATCTGTGGCTTTAGTTTTTCCAGCTTTGTCTGAACCACTTGGTAGAGTAACACACTCACTTCAAATTAGTTACACTTTAAAAAAACCACATTGAACACAGTTCTAATGTATACCATTTATATGTATTCTTTTCCCTTCAGAAGAAAGTATTTTTCTCCTTCTCACTGATCTTAGCTTTTGAATCAAAGGCTAAGCATTCACATTCAGTGGATTAAATATACCCACTTAGCCTTTTAAATTAAACTTCATTTGATGTTACAGAGACTCATAAATTTTGTTCTATACCTCTAACACAAATTGCCTCTTAAAAGGCATCTACAAATACTCCAGCCATACACCCAGATTATTTTCCTAATACCTAGATCAATGAATCCAAATAGCTGGTTTATAAACAAAGAAGCGAACTGCTTCAGATTTCTGTTCTGAAGTTTATTTAACTCCTGTCGATTTTCAGGAATTGTTTATTTTCCACAAAGGGGATTTGAATTAGTAATGGTATCTTTCCATGGTTTTCTGAGGTGTGGGTGTTAGCCACGAAGCCTGTTTTCTCAGTCACTGAGGACGTATTTTAGAGATGTTGGTATCGATCTGTTCTTGAAGTGCGTGCTCTGGTATGCTAGTCAGATGGTCTCTCCTGCACGACTCTTCTCATTTCCCTCAGCTCATGGGAGCTGGGTGCTGACAGGTCTTGCCCTCACTGAAGAAAACCCAACCGTGCACTACCCATAGTGCAAGGAGTCTATAGGCCAAAAGGACACGCCCACATCGAGTCCATGCCCCTCCTTCTATACCACTCTCCAGGTTCTCAGGACCCTGGAATCCCTGCCCAGACTCAAATTCACTTCCTTAGTAGAGAGTGGTAAACATATTATAATTATTCCATAAGCTTCTGTACCTTTGATAGAAAAAGTAGGAAAGTGTCCAGCAGTAAAAATAGTTAGGTTGTGATTTAAGGTCCATAAAACAAAAGCAACCAGTTTTTAAGAGAAACTCGTTTATTGTACTGAGACCAACGAGAAATTTCTCTTACAGTCCTCTTAAAAAGGACATTGCACATCATAAGAAACAATAATTGCAACAACATCCTCACAATAAGCTTAGCAAGGAGCTTCATAAAATGGTTGCTTACAATGTTCGTCAGTGTAGAACATTGCTATAATGCAAACGTTCACGTGAATAAGGGCGCTTCCACAAATGCTGTTAATCTTGTGGTGCAGGCACACATGTCTTTGCTGGTGTGGTGTATGAGGATAAAGATTCCCTAGAGTAACAAATGAAATGCACATGCCTCCAAAATATTCTACCAATACTATTTTTGAGAACTATCTTCCAAAGGACTGCTTATTTTAAACGTTCTTAAAATTAAGCCAAATGCACCATGTAAGTACAATTTTATAAAAAGCAGGAGCAAACGTAAGTCTGCAAAAATCCTAAAGAAGTGAAATGAAGGATTTGTTTCTATTTGAGTATTAACCATAAAGGGTTAGATTTGCAAAAATGTTGTTAAGTTTTATTATTTCTAAATGTCTCTAGGTTTTTAAAAACTGTACAGAAGTCTAGCTCACTTTCTGTCTCATTGTTTTCTTAGGACTACCGCAAAAGCCTCCACATCCACTCTCGGACTTCTTCCAGTCATTGTCCAAGCTTCAGGCAGAGTGACCTTTTAAAATGCATATCTAATAGTGTCAACCCCCTGGCCAAAACCGTCCAATGGAATCCCATGACTCTGGGGTAAATTCATGCTCTAAGAAACCAGTCCCTTCCTACGTCACTCCTTTCACTGGCTCCTCCACTCTCGTCTCTCAGACACCATGCCTTGGGTGCTCATTCACCTGATTTCCTCAGTTTCTAATGAAGAATAATTAGATGAATGAACCTCTACCTTGAGCTTTGAAATCTCCGCTTCTTTTACTTGGTTCACTTTGAACCAAGAAAATGGAGATTTTAAGATGGTCTCCCCCACCCCCAGCCTAGAGTAAAATAATTTTCTAATAATTAGGGAGAAGCTTTGAGAGGTACATCAACTTAGAAGACTCAATGAAATGCTTCAGGACCTAAAAGAACAAAACAAAAATCACCAACCGCATTGTCTGTCCTTAGTTAGTGCCTGGGCAAATGAAGAAGCAGGCCCACCAATAAACAAATAATTCTACTGCCAGCTCTCTGATCCAGTGTGAGGTTCTGGAACTCTATGAGAGACCACCAGCGTCCAAAATGTCTGTCCATTCATTGTGAACAGAGCAAGTGGTAATGAATGATAGAGGTCCATAGAATCCAGTGTTTGGCCAGGAAGTCTACTGAATTAAAAGAAAACTTAAGTATCTCCAAAGATACAATTTTCTTTCACTTTAAGTACCAAACATCCAGTTTACAACTCTATAATGGAGTTTCACATAAATGTGCCGTAAGTCACATATCTGCAAGTTGAGAATTTCTGTGTTCTTCTGCTAGAACATTGCTATAGATTCTCCTGCGAGGAAATGGGTTTTATCTTTTTTCCTTAATTTTACGTATTTTGAGATAACTGAGATTCACATGCAGCTATAAGAAATGATACAGAGATAGCTTACAAAATTTTTATCCAATTTCCCCTTATTGTAGCATCCATCATAACTGTAGTACAATATCACGACCAGGAAATTGGCATTGCAAGAATCCATCCACCTTATTCAGATTTTAGCAGTTTTACATGCATTCGTTTGTGTGTGTGTGTATGGGTGTTTAGTTCTATACAATTTTATCACGTGTGTAGATTTGAGTGACCACCACTTCTGTCAAGATACAAAACAGTTCTGTCACACAGTGCTTCTTGTGTCTCTTTTAAAACCTCACTCACTTCCTTCTGCTCTCCCTACCCCATCCCTAGCCCCTGACAGCCACTGATCTGTTCTCCATTGCTATAATTTTTTCATTTCAAGAATATTATATAAATGGAAGCCTTTGGGGATTAGTTTTTTTCATTGAGCATAATTTCCTGGAGATTCATCCAGGAAGTTTCGTGTATCATTTGTTCACTACTTTTTGTTACAGAGTAGTATTTTCTAGTATGATGTATCACAGTTTCTTTAACCATTCATCTATTTTAGGATACGAACTGTTTCTTGTTTTGGGTTAATATAACATATCATGAACATTTGTGTATAGGTTTTCCATGTGAAACTAAATTTCCTTCTCTGGAGTAAATGTCTAAGAGTGCAATTGGTGGGTCTCACGGTAATTCAATGTTTAGTTTTATAAAAATTGCCAAACTCTTCTCCAGATTGGCTGTCCGATATTACATTCACACTAGCATTGTGTGAGTGATCCCGTTTCTTTATATCCTCCCCAGCATTTGGTGTTGTCACTATTTTTTATTTTAGTCGTCCTGATATGAGTATAATGATATCCTGGTTTTAATTTGCACTTCCCCAATGGTTAATGAAGTTGCACATCTTTTCACATGCTTACTTGCCACCTGGATATCCTCTTCAGCGAAATGTCGGTTCATGCCTTTTGCCTATTTTTTAACTGCATCATTTGGGGTATTTTTTACTGTTGATTTTTGAGGCTTCTTTCTGTATTCTAGATATTAGTCTTTTGTCAGATACGTGGTCTGCAAATAATTTTTACCAGTCTGTAGTTTGTCTTTTCATCCTCCTGAGAAGGTCTTTTGCAAAGTAAAAGTTTTCAATTTTGATGAGGTTCAATACACTAATTTTTCCTTTTATGGATTATGCTTTTGGTATCAAGTCTAAGAATTCTTTGCCTAGAATTTGAAGATTTTCTCCTATTTTTCCTGAAAGATTTATATTTATGTTTTACCTTTATGTCTGTGATCTACTTTGAGTTATTTTTTGTATAAAGTATGAGGTTCAGTCATATCCTTTTTTCCTTTTTTTTGCTTATGAATGTATAGTTTTTCCAGCAATGTTTTTTTAAAAAGACTATCATTCTCCCCTGAATGCTTTCTCAAAGATAAGTTAGGCACATTTGTGTGGGTTTATTTATGAGTTCTCTATTCTGTTTCATTGATTGAGACGTCTATCTGTTCAACAATGCCACATTGTCTTGATTACTGTAGTTATACAGTTAGTCTTAATATAAGGTAGAGAGAGTCCTTCCATTTTATTCTTCTTTTTCAAGATTGGATTAGCTTTGCTAGTTTGTACCACTAAATATATATTTTAGAATAAGCTTGTCTATATTATTATAGATTTTTACTTGCTGAGAATGTTTATTTAAAATTAATGATTAAGCATAAAACATTCCCTTTCTTTTTTTATAGTTATTATTACTAAATAGAAGATAATATTGCAACTAAATATAGCAATCACCCTTATTAAAAACAAAATTTGTGCTATTATTTCTGTAGATCTGCCATTAAGAATAAAGCACTTAGGAATATGTAAAATTTCAGTAGCATCTCACATATGGTGCCACTTGTCTGTGAAAGATTGGATACAGAAAAGGTTAATCATGGAATCTAGCTCTGGCCATGTGGACATACAGCATAGAAAAGCACAGCAAAACTCGGTAGAAAAACATAGTTAACTGAAAGTGCTGTTTTCTATTTCAGTGGCCTTTTGAGAGGAATGATCTCATCTAAGCTCTCCTGCCTTTCCTTGAACTTAGATAAAGAATCAGCTATCTGGCCTGTGGCTGAGATGAATACCTTTGGGTTTTCTGTTTTGTCATTGTCTCAGTGCTCTGTCCTCAAACCTGGAAAGCAATTTGACAACCCAAGTATATCTTTTCCAAACAATTTCTTTCCCTGGTTGCTCTTAATCTCACGGATGAATAAACTCTGCTTGGAGCCCGTAGTAGATAATTTTGGTGGTCTGCTCTTAGCCCACAGTCACACTTCCCTGAAAGCTGCCATGTTTTCAGTATGCAACCCTGTTCCTCCCACTCCCAACCTCAAACCTGGCCATAGGTGGATGGACCAGAGATGGATGTGTGACCTTAGCTCTTCCTAATCTATTGTCTTTCCCAGGAGTTTGGAATCTGAATTAGAACATTTTAGTCATCCTGGGGGCATAGCAACCTGGCAGCCAAATCTGTCACTGTGTGGAAGTCATCTTTAGCCAACACTCCTGGAATCCACTTAGACCAATTTTCTGTGAAGCCAAAGATAACGAATACTGAGTTTGTATTTTGCCAATGGAAAAACACATTAGAACACAGGCTAAATCAAGGGTATGTCTCATAAGTATAAATTTGTTTCTAAAATAGAGGGAAAAAAGAGAAAGGCTTCTTTGAACATGTGAATATGGAAAAGGATAAGTTATTTCTGGCAAAAATAGCCTAAAGATATATTTCCAAACCGAGAAGTGTGGGTGGTTTCCTGGGAGCAAAATGTACTACGTGGTGGGATTTTTCTTTGTTTTTAATCTGTTTTCTCCAAAAGATGTATCTAATTGTTGTGCCTTATATAGGAAGCTGCATTAAATAGATTGAAATATGCTTTTAGTGTCCTCTTCTGTTTTCACCCTTCCACATTCTCCATGTCGTAACTTGTCACTTTTAGCTTTCATATTTGTTTTTAGTAAAGCTTCAATCAGGAATGAATCTACCAAATGCACACTATATATGCATGTAGAAAAGAAAATGGTGAGAGAGGCTACCTTGTTGCATCTTAATATGCATCATATACAACACAGTGCTTATTTCGAAAAACTATAATCTAAGACATAAACAAAGCTTTAAAAAGGAACAGTTGACTATTCAGAGGAAGGCATATAAATATGCAGAAAGTTAAGAGAAAGAATTAGGTCATCTTTATAGTCCAGAAACTGAATCGAGTGCCACGTAGCAGAGCTTGACACTGCTCCTAAATTATCTTCTCGGAGCTCTTCTTTCTTTCCTTTAACTCAAGATATATGGCTTGGGATTTTCGGAGGGGAAGGAGGTAGGGTACTCTTTCTCTGTTTTTGATTTGAAAATGTTGATTTGATGTTCTTTATGTTTTACTCTTCTCATTTTCTAAAATTTCCCTCCCCTCCCTCTGGTCTGCAGATTTCGCCCACACCCTCGCCTCTGCATGGGGAACTGGCTTTCCATGCTAATTTGCTCCGCTTCGGAATGCATCACAAGAACGCCCGAGAAAATACATCACCCTCAGTTTTCTGCAATTAAGTCTTATTAATTGCATTTGTTTGGGTTTCCAGCTCTTATAATCTCTCCCTTTTGTCCTTCACACAGTTGGTTTACTAAGACTAGGATTGCATTTGCATTATTAGGAAAAACTGAAATTATTAACTGGTGGGTTATTGTAAACAATGCCAAACAGTTAAATTTCCCCAAACTGCATATATTTTTTAAAATATTGAATGTGCTTTTATTTTCCTTAATGTAGAAAAGATCTCCATTTCCCTAGAAGAAAAATGTAAGTATTCCCCTTGTATCAAACTTCTTTTGAAAGTAGTGTCAAACACAGCTTCTGCTTAGGTGATGTACCAATTTTGGGTTCACTTAATATAAATATATACAGAAATTTGAGACCATTCTTCACCATTGTGGGTAAATATGTCAGAAGAATAAAAAAAACTACTGCTCATTTAAGATACTACCAGATAATGCTTATGGAACACTTTCTACATGCCCGACTCTCTTTTAAATGCTTGGCCTGTCAGATCTCATTTAATTCTTACAAAAGTCCTGGGTGGTTTGTTATCCTCAAGTTATCATCTTCATTTTGCTCATGAGATTGCTAAAGAACAGAGAGCTTAAGTGAGGTGTTCAAGGTTACACAGCCCAAGACGGGCAGAACTGGGAGTTTAACATACAGTTCATTCCAGAAAGCGTGCCCTTAACTGCAATCCCACAGTGCCTCTTCAGCAATGAGAGGAATGCATAGAATAATTGAAAATATCTCTTTTAAGGAAATATTGTGTTTAAATACAACTCCTAGAGGATTCATTCTCACCATTGCCTTTGCATTTTTGACTTCTAAAATTGACTCTTTTAGGGGCCAGCCTGGTGGCACAGTGGTTAAGTTTGCACATTCCACTTTGGCAGCCTGGGGTTTGCCGGTTTGGATCCCAGGTGCAGATGTGGCACCGCTTGGCAAGCCATGCTATGGTAGGCATCCCATGTAGAAAGTAGAGGGAAGATGGGCACGGATGTTAGCTCAGGGCCAGTCTTCCTCAGCAAAAAAAAAAAAAAAAAAGGAGGCTTGACAGATGTTAGCTCAGGGCTAATCTTCCTCAAAAAAAAAAAAGTAAAATTGACTCTTTTATTATGATCCTGGGTATTTGGTTCTTACTCATATTTTAAAAACATGATAGGGTGTTTCATAGTCAACAGAACAGGGAGTAAGGAAATGTTACATTTTGATAATAGATGACTAAATGTAGTGTGTAAGATGATCTACGTGAGATGCAACGAGATCAATTATAATAGATCTCTCTCCATCCCAGACTTCTCTTTAAATCCCCATTTCTAAATGCCTCTTTGTTATCTCCCCATGGATTGCTCACAAGCATTGCAGATCTCCTTCCATGACTGCTCCCACCAGCTTCCATCTTGCACACAAACCCAAATCTGTTTTTTCTTTTAAGTTTCCCTGTCTCAGGTAGTGGAACCACCAATTACGAGACAAAATGATAATTATCTTAATTTTCATGCTCCTTTACTCCAAACATTACCTCTGACATACTTTCTTTCCTCTCTTTCTACGTCAAGGCCAAAGCCTTACTTGAAACTCTGGCATTTCTCGATTAGCCTTCTCTCATAGTGTCTTAGTTATCGTTTGCAGTCTACCTTCCGGACAGCTGCAGATGAACTTCCTAACAGCGAATCCTGTCATCCTACTCATTTGCGTCATTTCTTAGCAACTCCTCATACTTTCAGAATTAAGTTCAAACTCCTGCAACCCTTCCAGGCTTACCTCCCCAAATGTCCATACACGCCTTTCACTTGAATCACACCAAGGCATACTGGGTCTCTCACTAAGCCAAATGAACCACTACTTTGTTACAGTCCCGTGGTCCCCATCTCCCACTTAATTTCCTGGCTGACTTCTGTTTTTCCCCCGGACAGATCAACCACTAGCTCCTTTTAGCAGTGTCTCATCCCCCAACCCACATCCCCCGACTAAATTGTTTCCATGTGTTGCTACTTTACTTCTGCACTTCTATTTACTCTGTTTATATACGATGGAATTTAATCATACAGTCTAATTATTGTTGTTGGTTTTTCTGGTGTATCTTCTCAGTGTGAGGCTTTCGAAGAGAGAGACTTTGTGTTCATCATCTCTGTAGCCCACCACCTTAATGATGCCTGACACATTCTAAGCCCTCGATACATGTTTGTTGAATTGAACTGAAGTTTTAATACATGCCCTAAAATTGTGATTAAAAATAAACAGAAATATTGTTGGCTTCCCTGAGGAATAAGAACAAAAGCGAAATGATGGAATATTGAAATAACAGAAACAACTTTTAAGGCGTGTTAAGGCATTTAGCACATTAGATCCAGTGGCCTCCATGTTTTTATATATCCCTGCTGATTTATAACACAAGCAATATTCAAAGAGTTTTGATTATGATACCTCAAGACTCTGAACCACCAAGATTCAACTACTGACAGTACACTTTATCTTCTGTCACACACACATATTATGTGCACATATATGTATTTGTAAATGCAGCCTAGATCACATCAGCCTGGAAGTAGAAACAGAATCACAATTATTATTATAAACTCATTTTCCTGTCTTCTCTAAATTGCCCTGCAGAACCTCTAGACTTCTCACAAATTCCCCCAGAATAGTTCTGGGAGACCTCAAGCAGATTCCCAAGTGTGTTCTGGATAAACTAGTGCTTTGGCCCATCTGTGGTACCTGCCATGCTTCTCTTCTCCTGCTCCAGCTTGCCCCGGCTGTGCCTTCTATCTCTGCTGATGCCTTCTGTGTAACGAGGGTCTTTGTGTTGAGCAAGATGGTATCTGTGCCAAGAACACTAATGACCAGCCCTCTCCCCTCCAAAGAGACTGCCGTTAAAGCCAGCCTGGATTACCCAATAGGCAGGGTAAACACCAGCTTAGGGCTCTAACAAAAGATACGCATCAGAAAAACTTTTGTAAATAATTAATTTGCTAATCGAAAACTTCATTGTTTTAGTTTTTATAGCAAAACACAATTATTGAAGTTTTCTTACGTGTTTTTAACAGTTTGGAATTATTATGATTTTTTTTTAATTTCTTTTTTTTTTAAAGATCGGCACCTGAGCTAACAACTGCTGCCAATCTTTTTTTTTTTTTCTGCTTTATCCCCCCAAATCCCCCCGGTACATTGTTGTATATCTTAGTTGCACATCCTTCTAGTTGTGTCATGTGGGACACCACCTCAACGTAGCCTGATAAGCATTGCCATGTCCGCGCCCAGGATCCAAACCTGTGAAACCCTGGGCTGCCGCAGCAGAGCGCGCAGACTTCACCGCTCGGCCACAGGGCCGGCCCCCTGGAATTATTACGGTTTTTGAATGTCTGTTTGGGAGAATCATCATGATCTTTTCAGTCTCAAGGCCTCTAGAAACCTTAAGGCAGCCCTCATTGACACTAATGTCCACTCATGCCCAGGCAGCACCTGTAGGTGCCCAGTGTGAAGGGTGCTGATGTTAGTGATGCTGGCCCCATCTCTTACTGAAGCCCAAACATGTGCCTGACATTTCTCAGATCTTGTTTTCTTTCTGTTCTATTTTTATTGCAACTCCTTTGCTGTAGGACTCAGGTGTAAGTTCACGGAGACGGAACTCTGAGAACTGTATTCAGAAACACCCTTCTTTTCAGACTTTGGCCTATGCTCTTGATGGTCTCTTCCTCTTGGGATAAGTTGCTTACGGTGAGGAATCTTGGTGCTTTCTGTAACTGGACCCTGGATAGACCCCCCCCCACCACCACTCCAGGTAGGTTTAGAGCAAAGGTCACTGGAAATAGGTCCTATATGGGAACCCTGAGTTACTAACAAATTTCTAAATATCTTTGACTGACTATTTTTGAAATGAAAATAATGTGTTTTATTTTCTCAAACTCTAGTTAACAGGACTACCCCTTACCCAAACAAGCTGATTAACTGAAGTGTTCCTGTATCATTTTGATCTCAGAATTCTAAAATAAACATTGGAGGACTTTAAAAAGAACAAGAAACACAAAACCCTTCCAAAAAAACAAACATAACTTCTACTAAAAATGATTAAAGAAGACAATTTAGGGGATACAAACAAACTTTATTCAGCTCTTCATGAAGCAGGAGACCATTGCCAAGGGTCCAGAGAACTGCAAAATGGGGCGGAAGGCACGAAACCTTTGTAGGATAAAGAATAAGGAACAAGGAAGAGAAAATCAGAAAATGAATAAGGAAAAGGAGGTAAATATAGAGCCCGGAGTGGCTTGGTGTTTGGGGTTGGGCTGACTGGATGTACTGAATTTCTGGTTAAGCAGAGCATTTACAGGAACATGACAGTTTCTATTTGCTGACACAGCACTCTGGTGGAAGTGGCTCCATCTTGGGCCTAGAAATTTCTTTCAACACATGTCACATGTTTCCTGTGTCTGAATTGTCCCTAGATAGTCAGGGGTTGAGTAGAAGCTGCAGAAGTCAATTAACAAATATATAGTTCCCACCTAACTATTCTACATGTCGTTTTCAGGTGGCCTCATTCAGTTGATTGGACGAGGAGTGCACAAGGATGAGAGGATTTCCTTCTGATCTTTATCTCAGAACATCCCTGGGTTTCACTGAGTCTGTAGGGAAATTTCCAAAAACTAGCGATAAGGATTTTTCTTGTTTAAATGCAAAAGAAGTGGCAATGATAGTAACAATGAGTGCCAAATTTGCTTTGATTCTTTTTCTAGGCCATCTGCTCTTCTCTTTGTGCTCGGTATTGTAGCGTCTGTTGAGATCATTGAACAAGATAACTGAGAATAAGCAAACTACCCTCCACTTCACTGAATCCTAAATTGCTAAAATACGTAGTCATGTTGAAAATAAGTGTAGAAAATTCAAGTGGTTTTGTGATATATGCTATATTAGTTTGGGTAGAAGCTAAGCTGCTGTGACAGACACAAACAAAAAAGATGCAGTGAATTAAAAAAAAAGAGATCCTTTATTTCTCAATCATGTAATAGCCAGAGATAAGTTGCTTAGAGCTGGATCTGAGGCTTTGTGTCCACACATTTTGCTTGGTTCTTGTCTGATGTCTGCCAGACCAAGACGCGCCATAGGCAAATCTGATGGAGAAGACAGAATATCACCCAGCAATCCTAACTTTGTGCTGCATGAAGAAACAGGATGAAAGTTCGAGTTGTCTTTTTGAGGGGAGAGGGAGACTTGTATTAATAGAAAGAAGAGAGTGTGTGGAGTTTGGGGAAGAGGGAAGGACAGAGGGGCAGACTGAGGCAGCCTTCTCTCCTTCTGTTTAGTAACGGCATCCCCAACCTTTACCTGGGCACATGTATCCCCTCACATCTGCAGGCTATACACTATCCCCTCAGGCTCTCTTCCAGTCTCGTGAGGCCATTTGACTAAGTTCAAACCCGTGAGATATGAAAGAATCTGAGGTGTGCCATTTCCAGGTCATCTCTACAGATGCTGACTCTGCGCTTTCTCCTTTCTGTTGCCTAGAAAATGATGACAACTGGAGAAACCTTGGAAACCATAAGTTGAAGACAAACGAGCCACCCCTAGCCCTGCAATGCTCTTTTGGAGTGTTTATTTATGTAGGCACCTTGTGACAGTTTTTAAAACATGACATAAAGAAGTGGAGTATATGTGCACTCCCTTTCAAGGACTTGGGACTTCAAGTATGTGGTAGGAAGTATGGCAAAAATGACCCTATGTAACTTCCAAGGCTTGGCCAGAAGAGGCCATGTGACTTCCACCTGGTTCTCTCAGAATGCTCAGTCCCAGGATGCCTGTTGGAACCCAGCTGCCCTGCTGCGTTAGACCCAAGCCCCATGGAGAGGCTGTGTGTACTGCCAGGTTGATAGCCCCAGCTGAGCACAGCCTTGAAGTCCTCCCAGACCAGGTACAGACATGGCAGCAAAGAAGCTTCCAGACAATCCTGCCTGTCATCATTTGAACCTCCTTCAGACCTTCACATCTTCCAAGGTGGGGCCCCAAACAGCTGGGGCCAAAGCAAGCCATCTTTGCTCTGTCCTATCCCAATTCCTGACCCACAGTATCTATGAGTGTAGTGAAGTGCTCTAAGTATTTTGGGGTGTTCTTATTAAAGCAACCTCGCCTGTGCCCAAAATAACGCAAATGCCATATTAAAAATTATTTAAGTAATTAATGTGTCAAACCAAAACAAGACTATTCTAAGGACCCAACACAATCTTGAATGTTAAATAGTTATGTCAGATACAACCGTTTTCCTGTACTTAAGTAACCAGTACGTTAGGGAAATTCTGTCAAAAACTGTTAAGATTTCTAGAGAAAAATGGAGACTGCTCTGAAATTTACCCTCCGATATTGTATCATGGGAGTTTGTCTGATGTGTTGCACTGATGCCATTCATACCTGTATCTTCTTTCCTTTCCTTGATATCGCTGTTCGGAGGTCTCAGGGGGAATTAAGTTTAACTCTAGTTTATGATGTATACCTACCTAATAAATTTGTGATTGAAAACTTTCCTGTTAATCTTTATCTCGAGCTGGTACATATTTTTACAGTCATTAAATAATTAACCTCTTGCCTCTGAGTTTTCCTTTGATTTTGTGGGTATATATAGACGTTGATAGCACTTGTAGTGACAAGGTCCACAGTAACTATGCATTCCAATTCCGTAACCTCAGAAGTTCCTCTTTAGAGGGAGTGACTTTTTAGAGGGAAGTCCCAGTAAATGGTGGATTGAGGATGAAAAATCCAATGGCCATACTTTCTCATATTTGGAGATCCAGTGAGTAATCGAAACCAGCTTTAATTCTGTTCATTTCGCTCTTGTCTATTCCCTTCTGCTTTATCGGCTCTTTTATACTGATGGTTAAGATGAAATGAAATTCCTGCAGGCCAAATTTAATTTATTTTATTAGTTTATATAAACTATACTATATAAAGACATTTTCTCAAAATAAATATTCTTTTGTTTGCTCTCTTGAAAATGCTCAGACAGCCCAGTGAGCGTCTCTCATGTGTGGAGGAAGCCCTTCGATGCAGAGTGAGGCTCGAGGTGTGGCTGCAAATGAAGACTCAGGACACCTGGCTCCTCTTCCTGGATCTGTCACTCTCTGGCAACTCTGACCCAATCTCTGAGGCCCAGGGTCCTCATATGCAAGTGATGAGTTGTACCAAACTCTTTCTAAAGTGCCTACCATTTCTAAGATTTTACAAACATTGATTTAAAGAATAGTGGTTAAGAGTGTGGGGTCTCAAGTCCTTATCTTGGGCTTAAATCCCAATTCTTCCACTTACCATCTGTGTCACCTTGGGTGAAAATGGTGGTCCTGATCTCCTAAGGTTATATGAGGATTAAATGGGGCAATATGTGTATAGTGACTAGGAAAGTGCCTGGCACATGTAGGGCTCAATCAGCATTTAATTCTATTATACATAAAACAACTACCCTTTATTGCATGTTCATTAGTTGCTAGAGAGCTCAGAAACCCAAAGCCATAAGACTAGCAAGTTGTAGAACAACATTTCAACCACAGGTATGGCTGACTGCAAATACCTTGTATTTTAAGTATGCATACCATAAAGTGTAACTTATTGAAAATTCTAGGAAATGGTTGTACATAACATATCTGAATCTTTAGAATCATAGAATTATTTGAAGATAATAAGTTTGAACTCCTGAGTTTGTTATTGCATTCGCATACTTTTTTGGTGTCCCTCTTGGGCAAGCTTTCTATTCTTCATTTTTCTTTGGCAGCAAGAGCCACTTGTTTTGGTTTTAGTTCCATTTCTGTGAAACAGTCTGAATCCCACAGTCCAACACTCCCTTCTAGGATTTTCCCAGGGGCACATACAGGAGAAGTATATGATTTGTGTCCTTTTATTAGCCAAGCAGTTCAGACATGAGTAATTTCCAAGTTAACCTTTTATTTACTAGTGGGGTAATTTCTTTACTGTTCTCTTTTATTCATTTATTTTTATGACCTGGACAAGGGAGATACCCAGAAAGACAAGAGGGTAAGTGACCCTGAGACAGACGAAAGGAAAAGAAAGTAAAGGATCTACTGGGGCAAAACCAGGGCAGCAAAGGTAAGTCAAACCCTCTGGGTTGAATAATGCTCATCGCTACCATTGTTGAGCTCCATCTCCTGGGAGAGGGATCCATGCTCCTCATTACTCAGAACAGCACTTACAAAACCAGCCAGACTGTGGTCAAAGTTCTCAGCCCTGTTCTCCCCTCTAAGAAACCGAGAGAAGTACTAAGAATATCCATTACTTCCAGGTATTATTTCAAATATGGTGAAATGATCTGCTGCTCTTATTATTTTCATTTATTTAGGAAATGTTTACTAAAAGCTAACCCTGTACCGAGTACTGAGACTGACACTGTGGTGGGGGCAGGTGGGGGGTACTAAGACAAATGATGTCCAGAGTCTGGTGATGAACTTAGGCATGTAATCATAATAATAGTAATAGTGATAATGGTAACAGAAGGCAGTGATCCCAGGGGTGGAAGGAAAGAGTTGCTTGTGGTGCCCTGATGATAAAAGAGCTCCTGATTTGGGCTTCTGTGAGTGAGGGAACGGGTGACAGAACATTTTCTCAGTGTGGCCCTTCTGAGTCAGTCAATATTACAAAGACCTAACAAGGCCTAGTGGCAGGGGTGATGCTCTAAGTCCCTCTCAGAAGCTCATGGGATGCTAAAGGACTTTTGATTAATAAACATAAAATCAACTTCCAGTTCTGGAATATACACAGGCTGGGAGACAGGACAAGTCTGCTCAGAATGGGAATGAAGAAAGGAGGTACATTAGGCAAAGCCTAATAATTTAAACGTGGCTAATAAGAATTTTGCCTAGAATCATAAAAGTAACATGAACTAGGCTAATGGAAGAGGCCTCACTCACAAAGCCAAATATAAGTTATGGCATATAACATATATATGGCTTATATATATATAACATAGTATAATATAAGCTGGGCTGGCCCTTGGTAAAATGGTTGAACCAAGCAAAATCTGACTTTGAAACCCTGCAATAAGCTTCCAGCTCCTTTTCTCCCTCGCCTGGCAGCCAAGGTACCCTCCAGACCACTTGTCTCTTTATCACCCTCTTATCCCATTGACAGCTAGTTGCCCAGAAATCCCCCTCCCTCAAATGCAGAAGCTGAAGAGGTATTGTGCCTCACTCCTGCACATTTATGAGGGGTTTCGGAAGAATGAAAGTCACTGGGGCTTGAAGACATGGATATCTAATGGCGGGGCTTCAGGTTGTGGTGGAGGAGTTATCTGAAGAACACAGGCTTTTCTGCCTGTCAGTGTCCAGCACATGGGGAACGACTTACTTTATCTTCTCCATCAGGTAGCCTGTGTGCCAGCTGCCCTTGGGGGCAGAGCTGTCCAGTTGGAATACCTTCAGCCTTCAATAGTGATTCCTAAGATAAGATCTTTTTTGATCTATTGTGGATGATGACAATCAAATCCTCTCCTTCTTTTTGGTGAAAAGACTGAGACACTAATGACAAGGACAAAATATCCTTACGGAGCCATGTAGCAACAATATCAGTATGTTTTCAAACTGGCCAAATCCCTTAGCTGCAAAACATCTCATCATTGTTATTAACCTTAGACTTGCTCACTCTCTCTCTGAGTCCTTACCCTCTCTTCACTCGGTTTCAGTGTAAACCAAAATAATTGTAGGATGCACTTAAAAGTGGGCCTTTTAAAGATTTCTCTAAAGCAGTGTCTCAGTCCTCTCAAAAGATAGTTTAAATCTTTGGCCAACCACTTTCTATGTTTTTTTCCTCCCCACCGCGGGATATATATTTAAAATAACTTTTGTTTACAAAATTGTATCTTAGCAACAATGACACAGCACAAGAGTGTGTTATCTAAAGCAAACCAATTCTGGCCATAAACCATATAAGCAAGGCTGCTAAATGTGATTGGTTTGGCTCTCCTGTGATACTGCGAGCCTAAGGTGTTACATGAAATTAAAGGCATATTTTTCAGACCTGAGCTGGTCCATTATTCATGTTTAACTCAAATGATGGATAACATTTTTTATTCTAATTATAGAATCATAAAATTTCAGAGCTGATAAGGATACTGGAGGCTGCCTCGTCCAGTCTTGTGCTACTCTAATGGGAGAAAATGAAAACTAAGGAAAAGAAGGATAACTCACTTTCTTCAGAGCACGCATGTGGTTAGTGGCGGGGTTGGTTCGACAAATCAGGTTTCCCGACATCCAGTCGAGTAATTCTGGTAACTGATGTATGAGAACAGTAGTTGGTCTTTATGTGGATCCATTTAAATTCCTTCTTTTGAAATGGGCTTCTGAAAGCTTTCAACATGTATGAATACAGATTTGAAGAAGCTTTTCTTTTTTTGTGCAAAAAATAAAGAGATGATAATTTCATTTTACATAATTCACAGCCCACTATTATCACCTTGCAGAGATCACTGAAACAGAGAACTTCATGTTAGTAAAAATCAGAGCAACTGTTTGTGATCAATGACGAAATCTATTTGCTTGTGCATGTCCAAATGAAGAGAGACTCATTGAGTTTAGTGAGATGTTGTTACAAGTGCTGCCTCTAGAGTCAGACTCCTTTAGTATGAATCCCAGCTCTACTCTCTAACTACTAACATTACCTTAGGAAAGTCCCCTGACAGCTCTGTGCATCAGTGTCTCCAACTAAAATGTTGGAGATATATTCATATTTATAGCGGTTTTGAGATAATTAAATGAGGTAATGTATTCAAAATGCTTACAACAGTTCCTGAAAAATAGCACATAAAAATCTGTTAGCTGTTTGAATTTGTAATGGTAAGGAAATTATTAGGAAGAGACTAAGGGTAAGTTTAACCACATCTTTCCTCTTTTGGTTTGAGAATCTATATTCAAATACTAAGCATCCAGCTTTATTATTTAGGGTACACTGAGAGGCTGTTGCAAAAATAATGGCAAAGGATTTTCGCTCATTTCCCCAGTGGAGTTTTTTTGTCTTAATTCTTCTGATAAACAATAGATGTATTTGCAAGATGGCTAACCAGGTTGCAATCTGTGGCCTTGAAAGAAAGAGAAAAAATGACCAAAACACCTTTCATAGGATTTAAGAAATTGTGACTTCAACCCCATTAACGTGATGTTCAAATAACTAAATCAGACAGTTAAGAAAGAAATACGGGAAGCTTATTCAATTGCAAATAAGTGAAAATAGACACTGAGGTCCTGAGAGGTTAAACCACTTATTCTAAGTAAAAAAACCTAGTCATCAGTTTTGCTACATCAACATGTTAACAGGAATTTTCAGTGAAAAGTCTGAATTCTCTGCTTTTCATTTAGGCATGAAAGAGGCAGTCTCTTGATATTTTCATATATATTCACAAGGCCTGAAATCAAACATTATTCTGCAGACTACTAGGAAATCTATAAAATGAACCAAACGTTCAGAAAGTGTAAGCAATATTTATAATGGTGTGAAGATGGTCTTTATATGCCTACACATTATTGATAAATCATTAAGAGCTATTGCAGCAAAACTATTGGAGCATTTAAAAAATTATTACAAATAATTAAAGTGAATATCTTTTACAATAGATAAATGAAATAAAGATAATAAAATAAACAAGGAGAAAAGATTACCTTGATTTTTAACTAGAACAAGCTATTATGCACTCTTTTTCTTAAAGTCTACATTGATGTGTAGGAGTAGAAAAGAATGACATAATTTTTTCAAAAACATAAACAAGTGTTAGCTGGCATTTCTTAATACTGCTCTTCTCTAATTTGGGTCCTATCCTTGAGTTAGTCAGCCTGTAACATTTGCACAGTTTATAGTCATAAAACTTCCATTTGAGTTGCATAAACATTTTTAAAGCATTTTTAGCTTTATTACTTATCTACTTAGACGGAAGGTTCATAATATTACACTCTTCAACAAAAGATGCAAGTGAGAGTCAGATAAATTAGATAACTACTCTAAAGAAACACAGCTAGTCAGTGAGGAAGCGAAACTAGGGGTCTACGTCTCCTTGATTGCAGACCGAGGATTTTACAAAAAATTGTGCCGTCAGATCAAATCAAGTGCACCCAATTTCCTTCTTCTCCCCATGCTAAGTTATCCTGCAGAAGGCTGTGCTTTGGTTAGAATGCCTCAACATCCCCAAATTACTGTAGCTGTTTCCTCAAGGTATGAACAAAAACCACCTTCAAAAATGTAACTAAGTTTTGCTAAAAATGGTTTTCTGGACCTCACCTTACACTGACTGAATCAGAATTTTCAGGAGTGGGACAGTTTGACAAGCTGCCCAGGTGACCCTTACATACACTAGAAAGAACCACTAGCCAGCAGGATAAAGTCCAGTTCCTTAGCTTCAAATAAAAGGCCCTCCATGTATGCACGCCTCCTGCCTACATCTTCAAACTTCCCTTAATTACACTTGCCTCCGTTGAACTTTGTGCTCCAGCAAAATATTTCGACTTAGAGCTCTCTGGCCATACCTATCCTTTCACACCTCTGGGCCTTTGTACTCATTGCCTCAGTCTGGAAAATCTCTTTCCCCACCCATCTCCACCTACTTGATAAACTAACCATTTCTGAAACTGTCAGGCTGTTCCTACTTTTCCCAGCCTTTCTTCGAAACAAAATCAATCACTTCTGCTACTCCTCCTATGAACACGTGTATTGACCTATTTGTTTTCATCCTGTGTAACCTGGTGCCCCGAGGTCCTACATACAAAGGAAACAATAAACGTTTGATGAATGAGTAACAAGGTGCACAGGGATGTGTTAGCTATAACCATAATACTTCTGAAAATCACTTGAGTTGTAATCACATACAGACCATTCAAGTATGGAGTGCCATCATTTCCAGATGATCCCATTGGCGTCAAAATATAAAACCATAACCTATGATATTCATGGTGAGAGGTAGAATAAAAACATATATCAACACGTGAATCTTTCCTTAGTCAATATCTACGCCAACTGGAATAATATCAGAGGTCTTTCTTTCTTGTTTATATCTTTCGGGGTCAGCACTGCCTCTGAGGGTTAGACACTGTTACTTACAATATGAAAAAGCAGCTTCTATGGTTTCACTAACATTATACACAGATGAGAGGATTTGGAAGTATTGACTTCCCTTAAAGTCTTCATTTTTCTTTCTTTTTTTCGCTCTTATAGACCAGAGAATTGTTTGCTGACCACTATTACTTGAGTTTTCAATTCAGTTCCTCTAGAATCTGATATTGATTTTATAGCTTTATGCTTTTAGGAGACTGTGAAATTCCACTAGACACTCAATGCTTTATTTTGTATATTCCTCATTTAGCCAAGGGCAATTTTACACCTCAAGACTCCTAATTTTGTATTTTGAATGTTATATTATAGAATTACCACATAATGGTCCCCAGAACCATTTATTACAAATGTTTATGTATTAGATACTATAATCAGGTAAATTAGAATGAGAGAAAAGAAAATGACCGTGAAAAATACAGAGCAAAAGTGATAAACAGGATTGAGTCCTGAAAAAATATTTTTGAGTTAGATGAGGATGAAGATGGCCTTGGGTATTATCATAGATAAGTCATTAGTTACTTTTGTAAGAGTCGATTTTTTATAATATGATAGAGTTAAGACAGAATTAAATAAATATCATAATAGAACTGTAACCTAAGTGTTCCAGGAACACTGAGGAGAGAGGAATAAATGCTGATGTGGGAAATTAGGGAAGACTACAAGGAGGAAGAACGATTTGAGTTAAGAATTTGAATAGGAAAATGAAAATATGGAAAAATAGAGAAGAGAGGAAGCAGTCAGTGTTTAGGAATTTTATTTGGGGGACTATATTTTCCCAGTATTGTTCTATTTTGTTAAATACTAGAGATTAGTTTGTAGGATAAGTTGCCTTAGAGCGGCCTGCAATATTTGTAAGGACAATTGACTGCTCTTTTTATAACTAGGCACAGAGTAGCAGAGGTTATGACGAGGCTAAATTGATAAATATCATAAAATGTGAATCCGAAAGTGATCAGGGTAGAAGGTCATGGTTCTAGTCAACAATCCACCTAAATGACACACTGTTCACTTCCCCCACTTTCTTTAAAAACAAACAAAAAGGAAAAGAAACTCAGCTTTGATTTTCTCAGGAAAAAAAAAACCCTGCTATTGACTAGGCAGCAAATAAAAATTAAGTGTATGCAATTTATCCCTTTTGCTACTTTTTTTTTTTCAATGTAGAAATAACCCTACTGATTGAAATTGCCGCCACGTGGGAAGAAGGGTCTCCTGGATGGCCGGTAACTTTTCCTCCTCACAGCACAGGCTCTGAGGCCATCTTTTTTGAGTGTTGTTGCTCTTTGCAGCTGGGTCCCTTCTCCCTGCGTAGTGTGCCTACAGTTTTCCCCACTGTTAAATCAGCATGTTCCAGAATGCTGCATGCTCTGACCGGGTGTTCCATACCAGCCACCGATTGCTTCAGGTTGTTTTTTCGTTCCATTGGTGTAATTAAACTCCATCAATCACCCAAGTATTTCCAGTGTTTGTGAATTCACTTTATTACCTTTAGAAGTGAGAACCTAGAGGGATTCTTGGTAAAAACAAAATTTTAGGAAAAACGTGAAGGAACTTTAGAGAGCATGGTTCTCCGTAGAATCAACTCAAATCATCCTACTCCATTTAAGCAGCTGTGTTTGCAGTTTAATAACACCCTATCCAGTGAAAAGGCGTGGGTGATATTTATAAGCAAAACAATTCAATTAAAATATATAAGGTCTATAATGATACAAATAAAATTTGTTGAGTCAATGCTATTAAACAGTAAATTCAGAGTAAATTTATAAAGGAAGATAACACAGCACACTCAGAACGTTCCAGTATTTCTTTTGAGCTGTAACAATGAAGTCATTAGTGGATGTAGTCCTAATACCACCAGAGGGCACTTCTAGGAGCCAAATGTCATCTAACATGTGAGTAGGCACCTAGGCACCATCTTGGCTGAAGTTTTAGGGAAAATTCAGTTTTTAGTAAGTACAACCTTTTCTTTCGAAGGTCCTCCATTAATTCATTTATAATTCTCTGCTTTTCATGATCTGAGATCGAAATAGTCGCTCGCTAGAAAATATCACAGCAACTGATTAACAGATACATAAGAGACTGTGATTTTTCTTTTTGTCAATTGGATTCTCAAGGGATTTATTTTTAATAAGAGGGAATTGAGTTACTTTTGTGCAACATAATTTTCGTATTTGGTTTCATATTGAAAAGATGTACTAAAGGAATAGTTTCAAAAAATTATAATTATGTAAGGTGATGGATGTATTAACTAACCTTATTGTGGTAATCATTTCACAATATATACTGTATCAAATCATCACATTGTACACCTTAAACTTACACAACATCATTATATGCCAAATATATCTCAATAAAGCTGGGGGAGGGGAGAAATGGTTTCAAAAGTAAGTTAAATTTCATCGGACAAAATGTCTCAATCATTCCAAATCTGCAGTTTAAATTCTATTTAGGGATGCATAATTGAAAGAATACAAAGTAAACATAGCATGTTCTAAGTTTTTTTTACAACACTTCAAGTTTTTTTTTTTTTATTCAGAAGATGGACCATAATGTGAGTGATATGGGATGATTCAAGAGAAAATACAGAAAAGGCAATGAACTACAACCATTTTTTTTTTAATTCTCTAAATGATGGAGAGTTATAGACCCTGGAATATTTACCCTAAAGTCAAAATACTGCGAGTTGGAAAGGAAGAAGAGGTGGCTTTAATCGTCCAAATAAAATAAGACAACCATTGTGTACAAGGTGTATGAGATAAACACCACCATCCCTACAGTCCTCCTTAGTGTGGAAACATATATGAAAACATTTGTTTCACAGTGTGCAATACTGCTGGTTAAGTATTAGGTATCTTGGGATAGTGATGATGGTATCAAAGCCATGGGAGTAAGGGAAATCTCAAGAAATATGACTTAGGGGTTACTATAGACCCTTTCTTTGCTTCTTTGTTTTTATATTCTGCCTGCCTTCCATCTTTCCTTTCTACTTTCCTTCCTTCCTTTCTTCCTTCGTTCCTTCCTTCCTTTTTCTTTCTCAGTGGGTTTTACCTAGTGCCATGGGTCTTCAGAGCTAAGTTAGCTCTTCAGGCACTCAGGAACAGATCCTGGCTCTAGGAAGGAGCTTTTCCAGTAAAGAAATATGACTGGTTATCAGTTGAACTCTTAAAATTTTAAATCACACTACTACCTAAGAATACATTTGACAAAACTCGTTGTTTTCCTCTTGTTTAACCAATCATGTTTAGAAATGGATTTGGAACAGTATTATGACATTTAAATATATATTGTTGTCAAATATTGTTTGTTAAGTGTTATGCAATTTATTAGTAATATAGCTTGATTTTAAAGAAAACCTCCTCTTAAAAAATGTGTTCTTTCTGCTTTTACTTCTCTCGGATTAAATGCCTTGTTAGAGTCTTTGTGACATAACAAAATAAGCATTTCAAATGTTTTTAATCCCTAATAAATAAAACTTTAAAAGTTCCCTTGCTATTTCACTGTTATTCTTGGGCTGGTCCCCTGATTTCCAAATGTAACATTTCATTGCTATTTATTTCTCCTTCCTCCCAAGAACTTTCGAATACTATTTGTGCCATTGGAAAAATGCTCTAAAATACTGTCCAGTTCATGACTAAGGAAAACTTTTTTTTCTTAATTCGTGGCTCCCAAAACCCAGTTTATTTTGTTGACGTTCTGTGACACGTTTTGATATTTAGCAAATTTTCCTTATCTCTTGTCATCGGTACTTTTAGTAATGTTTGACTTTTGCAAGGTGTCTCATTTTTCCCTTCTGCTGACATTTAAAAAATTATTTATTATCAGGCAAGACTTCAGTAAGAGATTATGAAAAATGTCATCTGGCTTTAAATAATTCAGATTACTAAAATCCACTTAAAAATATTGCCTGCCAAAACGTACATCCCCAGGAGGGCAGGGATCTTTGCTTTGTCCATCTGTATAATACGAATGCATGGAATAGAGTTTGGCGAATGAGACGCTCAATAAAAATTGGTTGAATACATCGTATACATTCCTTTTAAAAGTAATATGTTCAAAAGTTGTTCTCGTATTGCTATGGACTGAATCGTGTCCTCCCAAAATTCCTATGTTGAAGCCTTACATCCAGTGTCACTGCATTTGGAGATAGAGTTTTGGATATAACTAAGCCTAAATGAGGATCATAAGAGTGGGATCTTAATCCACAGGTATTGGTGGTCTTATAAGAATAGGAAGAAAGGGCTCTGGCTCTCTCTCCACGAGCATGTACTGAGCAAAGGCCATGTGAGGACATGGCAAGAAGGTGGCCATGTGCAACCGATGGAGAGAGTCTTCACCAAACACTGACCCTGTCAGCACCTTGATCTTGGACTTTCCAGCCTCCAGTGTCATGAGGAAGTTAATTTCGGTTGGTTAAGCTACCCAGTCTATGATATTTTGTTATGGCAACCTGAGCTAAGACACTGAAGAATGAGAAGGGAAGCAATAAACGGAATGGCAATCATGAATATAATGGGGAGGAAGAACCTTCAGAAATTTACATTCTGAATTATTTTATGTTTTTTAATTCTTCAACAGAATCAAATGAATTGTTTAAAGTTAAAATCTAAGGTCTTTATCGTCAGAGGGTTTGGTTTGTCTGTTTGCGACTGTGAGCTTCCAAAGCTTTAATCTGGACCCCACCCCAACATCAGGAGTTTTCTAACGGGTACGAGGTGGCTACAAAGCTGTCACCATTATTAGGGGGCAGCCTTTAAAATGGAAGTTCTTAGATGACAAATTCTATGACATTTATATACGTACACAGTGCCTGGTACAAGATCAGCGTTCAATTACAAGCCTGCAAAATAGAAAAGGATGTGAATTTCAAAATACCCAGTTTAGTGGCTGAAAATGTGAAATGAAAACAACAGTTTCCATAGATTAAAGACATTCTTGACTATCATGCCTAAAATATGTCAACCAATCCAGCAATCCCCATGCCCATATTTTGACTCATTTTTTCCTTAGCTCTTATCACCATCTGTTTTATACTTTGATTTTTTATCTTGTTTATTTCTGCCTCTTGCCACTAGAATATAAATTCAATGAGTTTTTTTGGTTTTTTTCACTCATGTGCCCTCAGTATCTAAAACAGTCTGACATGTAAAGATACTCATCACCTTTTGACTGGCTGCATGGGTGATTGCTGAATTGGACGTTAAAGGGTACATAGTCTTTTATGGTTGTTGGAGGCCTGCTGAGAATGATTAAACCAATTTATTCATTTGGTCAACAAATATTTACTAAGTACATGTTATGCCCCAGACACTGTACTCAGTCAGGATATGCAATGTTGAACCAGATATGGCCCCTGACCTCAATAGGCAGGTTTTCAAAGGACCCTAAAAACAAGAATGACTTCAGTCCTGCGTAATAGCTGTCATATCATTGAGATTTGAGGCTGTAAGAGGTAGGCTCGTAACCTGACCACGCCTGAGGCACAGGTGTTTCAACTCATGCAGTTTGTGAGGAAACATTTTACCACCATGCCTCACGAACTGCAAGGCAGGCTAAATGTACCCATACACAGTACAGGTAGCTCTTTCTGGAAGATTAATTAAAATGTAAAAAAAAAGATTTGCTACTTTGAAAACAAAAATTATCAGAAAATAGAGCGACAAGGACTTGAATTTGAACTGGCCCTGGACTGCACATTTAGTTCTGAGATGTTTCCAAAAATATAAATACAGATGTTTTTGGTGACCTAACCAGGTCCTTGGGCTTCTCTTAGAAGGTCCCAGCTCCATGAATCAAATGAAGAAAACATGCATAATGAAAATCAGGGTGGAATAAAATATCTCTGGCCCTGGAGTCAGAAAACTTAAGTTCACATGTATGCTGTATCTATTATTTGCTCTGTGACCTTCACATCTAATTCACGGTTACTGCACCTGTAAAATAGCCATAATGCCTTGCCATATCTGCATCATTGGGTTTTTTTGAAAACCAAGTAAGATAATATTTACAAAACACTTGTTAAACTTCAAAAATCTATGTAAAATATAAGGATGTAAATATAGTAGCTTGTGCAATAATGATCCACCTTATGCTCAAGGGAATATAGGAAGCAATTTTTTTTTTTCACCTTGTGCAAATTCACAAAATTCCAGAGTTAGACTCCTTATACAAGTAAAACATTTTCTATTTTCCTCTATGCAATTAACACTTCAAATTTACCACTGGGCCTTCTTTTTTTCTATTTTAGGATTGCAGTGCATAAAACAAGCTCTCCAAGCTGTGTGACTTTCTTTTTTAAAAACAGTTCATATGAATGGTCCATGCAATTAATCCAATGTGTTTGTGAAAGTAGAGAAATAAACAATGTTGCCAAAGACAATGCTTTTGCAAATCTTTTCCCTTGTTTCAAAAAATCATGCTTTAAATAACCGGTTGGAAAAAACAAAGACTCTTAGCTCATTGTGCTAAGAAATTTCGAGCTGATTTATCTAGTCCTTAGCATCACTATTTTGGATAATTGTGCTTCAAATGTATCTTTCTTTCATGTCTCCACATGGACAGATACATTTGCAAATTTAGACTTGCCTCCAAACACCCAGGTGCAATAATATTTGCAAATACTATTTTTTTTTTTTATTTACTCTGTTACAATCCTGGTGCTGCAGAGTGTAAGGTGGCAATACATCTACAGGAAAGGAAAAATTAAAACCATTGTTTTTGAACAAGAATAAGATAATTATTAACATGGAAACTTCAAACTGTCTTCAGAGTTCATGGAATTCTCGATATATTGTTGGTAGAATTTCTTTAGTTTGTTTGATAATCCACACTAATAACAGTTGATGTCACAAAGTGCGGTAGCTCACTGCTGAATTACCTCTTGGGAAGAAGGGAAACCAAGCCTAGAACATCTTATTTGTTGCACTGCAAGGTTGGGGAGGCAATATTTACTTGAAGTTCCTGGTTTACAGCAAAGTGATTTGTTTAGTACAAATCTTATTTTTGAGGAATAAGTTCAAGACGTACTTTTAAAAATTGTCCTTTATGTCCCCTGTCATCTTATTCGACTTCTCAGCAGTTTTGACTACATTAGCAACTCCATTTTTCTAATGTTTCTGTGATGCAACACTCTCCTGTCCCACCCCTCCAACTCGCAAGCAAAAGCAAAACCTAAAGACTCTCATTCTGGTTCTTGAGCTCAGTGAATGGCATAATTGTTCATCAGCCACACGAATCAGAAAAGTGTGAACTCTTGGAGACACCTTGTGTCTTTGTATTTATTTGATTTAATTAAGAAGATTTATATAGCATTTATCATGTGCCAGGCACTCCTGGGCACTTTACAAGAGTTAACTCATTTGATAGTCATAACACAGGTCAAAAACCAAGGCATAGAGACATTAAATATAAACTGTTCAAGGGTGCAAAGCTGGTAAATGGCAAAGCTGGAATTTGAACCCATGTCCTCTGGCTCCAGAGTCTATGCACTTAAACATGACACCATGTTGCCTCTCCAAACAGTGACTAAGTTTTGTTACTTCTTCCCCATAAATATTTCTCAAATCCTTTCTCTTTCTCCCCTGCCATCACGCTAATTGAAGCCACCACCATTTTTCACAGGATATTCAGACATCCTCTTTTTCCCTCCAGTCTATTACCCATTACGAGACAGTGTGATTTCCTAAAAACATAAATCTGATCACTTTAGTCCCTGGTGTAGAAACTTTTGGTGGCTTTCCATTAATATAGAAATCAACCTCTTTTACATTGCCTACATTGCAGCTTCCGTCCTCTCCCCTCCCTGTCACTCTCTGTGTTCCGGATACATTAGGCGTCTAATTTCTCAAATGCTCTGTGCTCCTTCCCACTTCACAGCCTTTTCATATACCATTCCCTTAGGCCAGTTTCTTAACCTCAGCATTATCAACATTTTGGACTGGATATTTCGATGTTGTGGAGGGCTTTTCTGTGCATTGGAAAATGTTTAGCAGCATTCCTGGCCTTTCTACTCAAATAGACGACAGTAGCAACCCCTAGTTTTAACAAACAAAAATGTCTCCTGACATTGCCAAATGCCCCCTGGGGGCAAGGAGTGGTGTGAGAGTCACTCCTATTGAGAACCATTGCCTTAGATTTAAATGCTCTGGCCTCCTCTTTTGGTTTATTCTTCTTCACTCTGCAAAACTCAGCAGCCACAGTCACTTCCTCAGAAAAGCCTTCTCTGATTTCAGACCAGATGTTACAGATGGGTTCCCCCAGGAAGCAGACTCCCGGGTTGAAATCACTGTGCAAGCAGTTTATTATAGAGTGCCCTGGGGGATAAACATCTGAGGAGGGAACAGGAGTGGACAGGAGACATTGGCTGCAATGCTAACTCAGCAAAGGCCTCACTTGACCCTACTGAGGCCGAGATGGTCCTATATTGGAGTGAGGGAGCAGGGCCTTCTCACCTCTAACATGACTAGTCATGGGCTGCAGGCTGTGCTGGGAAGGGGCGTGACCTCGGGCTTGGCAACTGTCTTTAGCGGAGGCAATTTGCTGAGAAGGCTGAGAGCTGGGGTGTGTTTCAGCAGCCATTGCTACAACCAAGTCCTCCAGTCCTGAAGAGGGATTTGGGCAGCACACAAAGCACTCACAAGTCTACCCCTTGGACCACTCACATCCAGTTATTAATATAAGTTCTGGCGGGCCCTTTTTCCGGAAGTAAACTCATAAGAGGAAGATCAGCGGGCAAGCCATAGTCCCTGCTGCTGCAGCACGTCTCAGGACCACATCTGCTCTTCGTTGTCTTCCTCCTGTACAATTTATTTGAGATTTTCTCACCCCAAGCTCTTGCCTCTGCTCATCTCAGGGGTGAGTAGCCTGTTGTTGTGACACAGATTCTCATCACTGAGGGGTCTTTGGCCCTCTCAGTCTGTGACTACAGCACTATCCATCAAAATCAAGCAAGAGGGGCTTAAGTGAGTGACCTCAGGGCCGACCTCATCCCTCCCCACCCCCATATGGAGCAGCAGCAAGCTGCCTATGGGTAACGCAGAGGAGGAACATTCCCAGAACTGGGGGAATCGTGCAGATTTGCTATGAATATGTGTTTTCCTATACAGTGAATACGAATTCAGTGAACGTCAGTGAGATTAAGATGATTAAGAACCTTTCAGCTGCAACTAACAGAATACTTAATTAAAAGAGTCTAAAGCAATGAGTATACTATACATTATCTTATTAGACAAGGATCCTAGGGGTTAGATGGCTATTGAACTGGTTAACTCAGTGGCTCCCTAATGTCATGAAGAACTGAAGGTTTTTCATATTTCTCTCTGCTTTAATCCTCAGATTTGAACCTTTATGGTTGCAATATGGCTGTCAAAATGCCAAGCATGGTCTTCACAATAGCAACTAAGCAGGAAGGTCAGTTCTCCCCTTCTATCTCTTTCTGTCTTAGCCTTCTAGCCAAGGTTGGGTTACATAACCATGACACAACTGTCAGGGTACTTGGAAAAGTTAGCATGGTCACCGACTAGTTACCCTGAGGAACTCAAGGGAGGCTTTGGATATTTTAGCTGTTTTTCCAAATTGTTCTTTCTCCTTTTGCTATGTTAAGGAGATGCAGTCACCAACCACACTGAACCTGACCAAGCCTCACCACGAGAGCTCTGCTTATGACCTTTGCCCTATTTTTAATGCTAAGATCTCTCTAGGAGGAGCTTAGGCCTTATTACCATAACCTGCAGTGGATGTGGAAGCACTTGAATATTCATTCCCCATCCAAAATAAAAGACCCTGCTTCCCTTTGTTCGGGGACGCCATGACTTTGGAAATGACTCCTCATGGTCTCCTATTTGCTGCAAATATACCTTACTTAATAAGACAACTGCTTCTGGTGTAGAGTCTGATTTAACTCACCAGGAGGGAACCCACTTTGGTTCAGTAACAGTATCTGGCAATTTTAGCCTCTTTTGTAGGGGGTGAGCTGTGGCATCAGGGAAAGTGGGGGTTGATTCTGAATGGGAAACCAATAGGTGCTACCGTAATATGCAGTATACCTGATACATAGTAGGAGTTCAATAAATTTTAGCTTTCAAATTCCCGTTATGTCTGTTTCTTTCTCTCTCAACTGATTTTCTTGTTTCTGTTTTTCTTTTGTCTTTACTTCCTTCCTTCTTCATTAAACCTGTTTATTTTCTGCCCATAATACATGACAAATAAAAGTGGCAAGTAATAGGATATATTGGAGTATACAAGGAAGCCATTTTGTGTAAACCTAATTCGGCCTGACCTTGTCTTTTCAAAAGGGCCTGACGGTGGCATTGAGTATGCATTGTATATCTGCTTTAGAGATTCCCCATGGCAAGAACAAAGGCCCTTGAGATAAAGGTGCAACTTCTCTTTCCCTCCCAACATTGGCATTTCTTTAAGGATTAACCATCTTTCTTTGGGCTAGGAACTGATTGCTTGGGATGCCTGCCTGTGACCACCCAGCTCAAGACAATAGACTTGCCTCCTGCTACACCCTCCGAGATAGCAGACCACTACCTGCTGTGCCCATCAAGTGCGGTGCCCACAGGGCAATCTTGTGACTATTGTGGGAGGGACATTTCAATCATATGTGAAACACCCTCTTTGAGGGTATATGACCACCCTGTGTACCCCCACTTCTTTGGAGTGCTCTGTTCCTTTGTGGAAAGACTCTCCCGGGTTATAATCCTCAGATTTCAGCTCAGAAAAAACTCACCCAAATTTTCATTTATAGATTGGTTATGGATTATTTTCACTGACATACAAAAATAGAACATATTAATTTTTTAATGTAATCAAAGTTTTGGGTTATTTATATTAAAAAGTAGATGAATTGATTGTTATATATGTCTCTATAGGGAAAAAGAAAACAAAATAAGTGTTGTTAAGTGACTGATTTTTTTCCCTCTTATATCTTTTATATACATAAGATTTCTGTCTTTTGGTATAAGCATAAATATAGTGAATCCCAGGAGAAAACAAAAGAACAGAGGCGGTGATGGGAAGAGGAACTTGGTATTTAAAAGGATGGGCCCCAGTGATCAGAACGAACAGGGAGCAAAGCAATCCCAGCTATTCGATTCACGAACTTTGTGATTTTAGGCAAGTTCCTCAAACTTCTATCCCTCAGTTTACTCATCTATAAAATAAGAATAATAAAAGTAGCTACCTCATAGAATCCTTGTGAGCACTAAAAAAGAAAATCCATGTAGTATACTTAGAAAACTCCAAATAAGGAGTTGTTTGTCTCAAAGAACTCAAAGACTAAACGACAGGAAGCATGAAGCACCTGAGTTCAGAATTGGGATCTCCCGATGCAGCCTCAGGGCTTCTAGCTCAAAGTAGCTTTCCACTGATTAAAATCATACCTTTTTACTTGCCTTGTGTGGCTACTTTTCATGGTAGAATTGATCTTTTATCTTTATCCTTTATTCATGCCTCCCCCCTGCCCGCCAACAGAGTGTGTTTTAAACTCTGAGAAAGAGTTCCAAATCTGTAGGTGTAACTCTCAACTCTTTTATGATGTCTATATTCACATTTCCAGCCTCCTGATAGAAGTCTCCACAGGAACATCCCATGAGCACCTCAGAACACAATTGATTTACAATGTGGATTTAGGCATGTGAATAACTACTGTTAAAAAATAAAATTCAACCAGGTAAATTTGAAGATCTAATTGGCTTTCTTAAATGATTCATGAATTGGGCAGCATCCCATCTAGCAAACAGAGGGGAGCTCTGTCAAGCTGCAGAGAAGAAAAAGTTTTTAAAGACAGAGAGGGAGTAGATAAGAGGAAATTATTAGGAAACAATGCATTGCTTCAGGCAAGCTTGCCCTCTTGGGGAAAGAAGAAAATTTCTATCTATGGATTACCTCCCAGTGCTGACCAGGAAATTCCAGGTTGACTGGTTAAAGGTCACATCCCTGGGAAGGTTGAAACTGTAATTAGGTTAGGTATTAAGTTTTGGTGGAGCTTAACATCAGTGACTCCATTTTGGGTCTGTTGTCTCCTTTTTAACACTAGATATATCTGGAGTTCTCAGTTTCTGCAGTTAAAATAAAAAAGAAAACAGATTAAGGGAGGTAAGCGTGGTTTAAGAAAATAACTTACAGGACTTTGTACTAACATTTTTTTTACTCCACATCCAAAACAAAAATTATCACCCCTCCACCTCTCACACATTGCTTTTGTTCCTGTCTTTCCTATCTAAGATTTATAACATTGGTTCTGTGAGAACAGATTCAAAAATCAAACATAATTTTGTCACTGTCATACTTAAAGCATTTTCATTGTTCCTTATTACCTGAAGAAAACAATCCCACCTTAGTCTGACCTTCATCTGCTTTTTCAGTATGGCCCCACCATTCCGATTACCACACTTCACATTCTGGCAGTTCATAAACATTATTTTATTACCCCCGAAATTTACTTCCTCCAATACAGACTTGAGAAATTCTACATCTACTTCAAAATCTGGCTCAATTGCCCTTTACGGTGTGAATCATAGATAATTATTTCCTCTTCAGTTTCCTCAAGGTGTCTCCTTCTGAGCTCTTTAGCACATAACATTGGCTAATGTTAGAACAATTCACAAGTTTTATTTCTCCCATTAGATTTGGAAACTCCTTAAGGCATCAGCCATATTTTGTCCACATGACCTAGAATTGACACTATTTAAAAAATTTTTGTTATAGCTTATATGGTAAAAACGTAAATGCTGTGGAATAGAATAGTCTTTAAAATGTTTACACTGTTCAAATTTGCATGCAGTTTTTTTCTCAATAGAGTTTTATTTATTTATTTTTTTAAATTGAAATATAGGGGCTGGCCCCATGGCCGAGTGGTTAAGTTTGTGCCCTGTGCTTCAGCGGCCCAGGGTTTCACCAGTTCGGATCCTGGGCGCGGACACGGCACCGCTCACCAGGCTGTGCTGAGGTGGTGTCCCACATGCCACAACTAGAAGGACCCACAACTAAAAAAAATATACAACTAATACTGGGGGGATTAGGGGAGAAAAAGCAGGAAAAAAAAAGAAGATTGGCAACAGTTGTTAGCTCAGGTGTCAATCTTAAAAAAAAAAAATTGAAATATAGTTGACAGACAATAATATATTAGTTTCAGGTGTACAACATAGTGATTTGACATTTATACTAGATCCAGCAATTCTACTTCTGGCTGTTTATGTGAAAAAAACAAAAACACTAACTTGAAAAGATATATGCACCCCCAGTTACTTATCATAATAAGTCTAGTAACCATACAAAGTTATTACAATATTATTGACTATATTTCCTATGCTGTACATTACATCTCCATGACATTTTATAACTGGAAGTTTGTATCTCTTGATTCCTTTGACCTGTTTCACTTATGCCCCCGTCCCCTCCCCTCTGGCAACCACCAGTTTGTTCTCTGTATCTATGAGTTTATTTCTGTTTTGTTTTGTTTGTTCATTTGTTTTGTTCTGTTTTTTAGATTCCACATATAAATGAAATCATATGGTACTTGTCTTTGTCTGACTTATTTTACTTAGCAAAATACCCTCTAGGTCCATTCATGTTGTCACAGATGGCAAGATTTCACTCTTTTTTATGGCTGAGAAATATTTCATTGTGTATATATATACCACATCTTCTTTATCCATCTTTTTCCATATCTTGTCTGTTATAAATAATGCTTCAGTGAACATGGGGGTGCATATATCTTTTCAAGTTAGTGTTTTTGTTTTTTTCACATAAACAGCCAGAAGTAGAATTGCTGGATCATATTGTAGTTCTATTTTTTAATTTTTTTGAGGAATCTCCATACTATTTTCCACAGTGGTTGCACGAATTTACATTCCCACCAACACTGCACAAGGGTTAACTTTTCTGTATATCCTAGCCAACACTTGTTATTTCTTGTCTTTTTGATAATATCTATTCTAACAGATGTGAGATGATGCCTCATTGTGGTTTTGATGTACATTTCCCTGATGATTAGTGATGTTGAGCATCTTTTCACATGTCTGTTGGCAACCTCTATGTCTTCTTTGGAAAAATCTCTATACAGATTTTCTGCCCATTTTTCAGTCAGATTGGTTGGTTTTTTGCTATTGAGTTGTGTGAGATTTTATATATCTTAGACACTAACCCCTTATCAGATCTATCATTGGCAACTGTCTTCTCCCATTCAGTAGGTTGCTTTTTGTGTCTTGCTGGTTTCTTTCACTGTGAAAAGTTTCTTATTTTTCATGTAGTCCCATTTGTTTATTTTTGCCTTTGCTGCCTTTGTCCAAGGAGACAGATCCAAATGCATTGCTAAGATCGATGGAAAAGAAGTGACTGCCTATGTTTTCTTCTAGGATTTTTATGATTTCAGTTCTTACAGTCAAGTCTTTAATCCACTTTTAGTTTATTTTGGTATGTGGTGTAATTAAGTGGTCCAGTATCATTCTTTTGCGTGTAGCTGTCCAGTTTCCCCTACACCATTTATTGATGAGACTATCTTTCCTCCATGTATATTCTTGCCTCCTTTGTCATAGATTAATTGACCATATAAGTGTGAGTTTGTTTCCGGGTTCCCTATTCTGTTACATTGATCTATGTGTCTGTTTTTGTGCCAGTACCATACAGTTTGGATTAATATAGCTTTCTCATATAGTTCGAAATCGAGAAGCGTGATACCTTTAGCTTTGTTCTTCTTTCTCAAGATGGCTTTGTCTACTTAGGGTCTTTTATGGTTCTATACAAAGTTTAGGATTCTTTGTTCTACTTCTGTGAAAAATGCCCTTGGTGTTTTGATAGGGATTGCATTGAATGTGTAGACTGCTTTGGGTAGCATGGACATTTTAACAATATTAATTCTTCCAGACCATGGGCACAGTGTATCTTTCCATTTACTCGTGTCGTCTTCAGTTACCTTCATGAATGTCTTACAGTTTTCAGTGCACAGGTCTTTCACCTCTGTGGTTAAATTTGTTCCTAGATATTTTATTCTTTTTGATGCAATTGTAAACAGGATTGTTTTATTTATTTCTCTGATTGTTCATTATTTGTGTATAGAAACACAACAGGTTTCTGTATATCGATTTTGCATCCTGAATTCATTTATTAGTTCTAATATTTTTTGGTGGAATCTTTAGGGTTTTCTATGTATATATCATGTCATCTGCAAATGGTGACAGCTTTACTTCTTCCTTTCCAATTTGGGTGAATTTTATTTCTTTTTGTTTTCTGACTGCTTTCTCTAGGACTTTCAATATTTTGTTGAATAAAAGTGGTAAGAGCAAGCATCCTTGTCTTGTTCCTGATCTTAAAGGAAATGCTTTCTGTTTTTCACTTTTGAGTGTGATGTTAGCTCAGGGTTTCTCATAAATGACTTTCATTATGTTGAGATATGTTCCCTCTATACCTACTTTGTTGAGAGTTTATAGCATAAATGGATGTTGAATTTTTGTCAGATGCTTTTCTGCATCTATTGAAATGATCATATGATTTTTATCCTTCATTTTGTTAACGTGGTACATCATGTTGATTGATTTGCAGAGGTTGAACCATCCTTGCATCCCTGAGATAAATCCACTTGATCATGGTGTATTATCCTTTTAACGTATTGTTGAATTTGGTTTGCTAATATTTTGTTGAGAATTTTTGCATCTGTGTTCATCAGGGATTTTTGCTTGTAATTTTCTTTTTTTTGTAATGTCTTTGTCTGGTTTGGGTATTAGGGTAATTAATGCTGGCCTCATAGAATGAGTTTGGAAACATTTCTTCCTCTTCAATTTTTTGTAATAGTTTGAGAAGAATAGCTATTAACTCTTGTTAGAATGTTTGGTAGAATTCACCTGTGAAGCCGTCTGGTCCCGAACTTTTTTTGCTGAGAATTTTTGATTGCTGATTTAATTTCCTTACTAGTAGTTGATATGTTCAGATTTTCTAATTCTTCCTGATTCAGTCTTGGAAGATTGTATGTTTCTAGGAATTTATTCATTTCTTCTAGGTTGTCCAATTTGTTGGAGCAAAATTGTAGTAATCTCTTACAATCCTATGCATATCTGTGGTGTAGATTATAGCATATTCTCTTTCATTTCTGATTTTATTTACTTGGGCCCTCTCTCTTTTTTTTCTGATTGAGTCTGGCTAGAGGTTTATCAATTTTGTTTATCTTTTCAAAGAACCAGCTCTTAGTTTCTATTGATCTTTTGTTTTTTGGGTTTTTTGTCTGTATTTCATTTATTTCCACTCTGATCTTTATTATTTTCTTCCTTCTACTAATTTTGTGCTTTGTTTGTCCTTCTTTTCCTAGTTCCTTTAAGTGTAAAGTCAGATGGTTATTTGAGACTTTTCTTTTTTCTTAGTAAGGCCTGTATTGCTACAAACTTCCCTCTTAGAACTGCTTTCGCCACATCCCATAGATTTAGCAACACTGTATTTTCATTTGTTTCAAGGTATTTTTTGATTTCCTCTTTGATTTCTTTTGGAACCATTGGTTCTTTAGCAGCATGTTATTTAGCCTCCATGTATTTGTGTTTTTTTTCCAGTTTTATTCTTGTAAGTGATTTCTACTTTCATGCTGCTGTGGTCAAAAAAGACTCTTGATGGATTTCAATCTTCTTTAATTTATTGAGACTTGTTTTGTGACTACATGTGACTACACTGGAGAATATCCCATGTGCACTTGAAAAGAATGTTTATTCTGCTGTTTGGGGATGGAACATTCTGTGTCTATCTATTAAGTCCATCTAGTCCAATACATCGTACAAGGCCAATGTTTTCTCATTGATATTCTCTCTGGATGATCTATCCATTGATGTAAGTGAGATGTTAAAGGCCCCTACTATTATTGTATTACTGTCAATTTCTCCCTTTATGTATCTTAATATTGCTTTATATATTTAGGTGCTCCTATGTTGAGTGCACAGATATTTATAAGTCTTGTTGGGTTGGTCCCTTTATCATTATGTAATGCCCTTCTTTGGCTCTTGATACACTATTTGTTTAAAGTCTGTTTTGTCTGATGTAAGTATTGCTAGCCCAGCTTTCTTTTGGTTTCCATTTTCATCGAATATCTTTTTCCATCCCTTCATTTTCAGTCTGTGTGTATCTTTAGATCTGAAATGAGTCTCTTGTAGGCAGCATATATAGGGGTCTTCTTTTCTTATTCATTCAGCCACCCTATATCTTTTTTTTTTAAGATTTTATTTTTCCCTTTTTTCCCCAAAGCTCCCTGGTACATAGTTGTATATAAATATTTTTTATTTGTGGATCCTTCTAGTTGTGGCATGTGGGATGCCACCTCAGCATGGCTTGATGAGCAGTGCCACGTCTGCTCCCAGGATCCAAACCGGCGAAGCCCTGGGCCCCCAAAGCAGAGCGTGAGAACTTAACCACTCAGCCATGGGGCCAGCCCCACTCTATATCTTTTTATTGAAGCATTTAGCTCATTTACATTTAAAATAATTATTAATAGATATATACTTATTGCCATTTTGTTAATTGGTTTCCAGTTGTTTTTGTAATTCTTCTCCGTTTCTTTCTTTTTCTGTTGCTCTCTTCCCTTGTAATCTGATGACTTTCTTAGTGTTATGTTTGTATACCTTTCTCTTTACTTTTTTGTCTATCTATATAGGTTTTTAGTTTGTGGTTACCATGAGGTCATATATAACAACCTATGTATATTGCAACTATTTTAAGTTGATGATAACTTAAGTTTGAGCATGTTCTAAAAGCACTACATTTTTCACTCCCTCCAATGTTTTGTGTTTTTGATGTCATATTTTACATCTTTTTATTTTGTCTATCCCTTAACTAATTACTGCAGATATAGATAATTTTACTAATTTTGTCTTTTAACCTTCAAACTAGCTATACAGATGGTTCACCTACTACCTTTACTATCCGTTTGCCATTACCAGTGAGAATTTTCTTTCATAATTTTCTTATTTCTAGTTATGGCTTTTTCTTTTCCATTTAAAGAAGTTCTTTTAACACTTCTTGTAAGGCCAGTTTAGTGGTGATGAACTCTGTTAGCTTTTACTTGTCTGGGAAACTTTTTATCTCTCTTTCAATTCTGAATGATAACCTTGCTGGGTAAGGTATTCTTGGTTGTAAGTTTTTTCCTTTCAGCACTTTGAATATATCATGCCACTCTGTTCTGGCCTGTAAAGTTTCTGCTGAATAGTAAGCTGATAGTCTTGTCAGGGTTCCCTTGTACATAATTATTTACTTTTGTCTTGCTGCTTTTAAGATTCCCTCTTGTTTTCTTTTTTGTTTTGTGAGGAAGATTGGCCCTGAGCTAACATCTGTTGCCAATCTTCCTCTCAGGAAGATTGTTGCTGAGCTAACATCTGTGACAGTTTTCCTATATTTTATGTGGGGTGCTGCCACAGCATGGCTTGACTAGCAGTTCTAGTTCCACACCTGGGATCCGAAACTGTGAACTCCAAGCTGCCAAAGCAGAGTGCTCAAACTTAACCACTATGCCACCGGGATGGCCTCGAGATTCCCTTTTGAATTTTTGACATTTTAATTATGATGTGTCTTGGTATGACTCTCTTTGGGTTCATCTTATTTGAGACTCTCTGTGGTTTCTGGACTTGGATGTCTATTTTCTTTGCCAGATTGAGACTATTTTCAGCTATTATTTCTTCTAATAGGTTTTTTGTCCCATTTTATTTCTCTTCTCCTCTTGGGACCCCTATCCTACAAATGTTAGTATACTGGATACTGTCTCAAAAGTCCCTAAAGCTATCCTCATTTTTTTAAAATTCTTTTTTCTTTTTGCTGTTCTGATTGGGTGATTTCCACTACCCTCTCTGTCTTCTGGATTGCTGATCCACTCTTCTAATCTGCTGTTGATTCCTTCTAGTGCATTTTTCATTTCAGTTATTGTATTCTTTTGCTCTGATTAGGTCTTTTTTAATATCTTCTACCTCTTTGTTGAAGTTCTTATTGTGTTCATCCATTGTTCTCCCATGTTCGATGAGCATCTTTATGACCATTACTTTGAACTCTTTTTCTGGTAGATTGCTTATCTCCATTTCATTTAGTTCTTTTTCTGAGATTTTTGCCTTATTCTTTCGTTTGGAACATATTCCTCTGTCTGCTCATTTTACCTAACTTTCTGTGCTTGTGTTTATGTATTAGGTAGATCAACTACATCTCCTGTCTTGAAGGGGTGGCCTTATGTAAAATTTGGTCTGTGCAGCCTAGTAGCACAATCCCCTGTGGTCACCAGAACTAGGTACTCCAGGTGTGTCTCCTTTGTAGGCTAGACGTGCTCTCCTTGTGTGGCTGGGCCACAATTGCTGTAGGTGCACTGGTGTGTGAGGCTGGCCTCCTGGGGCAGAAGCCACTCTGGAGAGACTCTGGTGCTGGCCAGGGCCATCTGCTGAGTGGGGTAGGGCAGGAGCTGCTTTGGTGGGAGGTCAACCAGGCCAGGTCCACAGGGGAATGCTGGGGAGGGGCAAGCAGTACTAACAAGTTAGATAGGGAGTGTCAGAAAAGGCACCGGCCAGAGATAGGCCAGCTAGGTAGAAAGAAAGTGAAAAAAACATAGTGCCCTGCCACTGCTTCTGTCCCTGGAAAAAGTTCCAACAGATCCTCTCCCCTCTGATATATGCTCTATAATTAGTCAATGAATCTCCTTCACCTACAACCCAGGCACCTTTCAAACTGCTGCCTCTGCACTGGGACTCAGAGGGAGTGAGTTTGCATGCTCATCCTTTAGGAGCAGGGTCTCAGTTTCCTACAGCCCTCTAGCTCTCACTGATATAAGTCCCACTGGTCTTCAAAGCCAGGTCTGCTGGGGGCTTGTCTTCCCAGTGCTTATCTTCCCCTGGGCTGGGGAGCCTCGTGTGGTTTTTCTTTATATTCTTAGCTGTGGAAAATCTGTTCCGCTAGCCTTCAGGTCGTTCTCTGTGATAGTTATTCTCCATATAGTTTTAGTTTCGCTGTCGTGGGAGGAGATGAGCTAAAGGATCTTCCTACTCTACCATCTTGATCCTAAATCCTGCATGCAGTTTTGATCATGAATTTGCTTCAGATGGGTCACTGAGATGTTTTTAAATCCTAAAAAGTTCATTTTAGGTGTTTTCTGTGTCAAAGATTTTATTATTATGTATATATTTTTGTTCAATTAAAATGTAGTCACTTTCAAAATTTACAACAGAGGAAAATAACATTACCTTCACTCATTTAGCAGATAATAAATTTGTAATACATTTTGAGCTCTTTGAATTCAAATCTGTAGAGATGTTAAGTATGGTTATCTCATATTGTCAGCATTTTGGCTGGAAACCTTTCCCTCTAGGCACATATGGGATTTTTATTTTTATGCATAAATTTGCATAACTGCTTTGCTGTCTTTCACAGACTACAGTCTTTAGACATTAACTTGACAAATAGCATGATCAAGTCATAAGTTTCAGTCTGGTTCAGTTTGAAACTTCTTAATGGGGATATTTACATATCTACTCAGCCTTCAATATTCTCCTCTCTCTCTCTGTCTCTCACTCTCTCTCTCTCTCTCTGTCTGTCTGTCTCTCTTTCTTTTTCTCCTCCAAAGAGGCACTTAGTCAGTAGTGACTGTAGACTGACATAAACACATTCATTTTCAAAAGTAATTTACATGGTTTTATTTAGTATTCTTAGATAACTCCACGGCAGCATAAAATATTCAAAAACAAGTCTCTTCAGAAAGCGATCACCAATTGTACACAGGAGAGATTACGCACAGGCAAGTGAGTGATTGTGCTGTGGCATTTCATAGCTTATTTATTTTCTTTAATGTTTATGTAGCCTACATGTCCTAGCTTCATCGGCCTACACAGAAAATGTCCTTACATCTACATTAACACTCAAATCCCTAAACTCTCTTCTGCTTGACTGCAAAGTTCCCCATCTTTCCCTCCAGTCGAATGTTCCTGAGTACTGCTTGCTGATTCTTGCCACAGCTCACTCGACTGGACTCTCCTGCCTCAGGCAGAGTCAGGTCCGCAGACACCACCAGAAGTGGGACGTCTGCTCCTGATGCCAGTAAAGATGCCACTGGGGGCAGAATAATTTGTGCTCTGGCTCTCTCTTATCACTTGTCAAGTGAAAAAAATCCTATCCTTTGTCTTACACTCAGTTGGGTCCCATGGCAAGTTTGCTTAAGTGCCAGAATGCTGCAGAGTCAAGGACAATAGCTCTTTCAACTCCCACAAAGTCCTTTTCGTCAAAGAACACACAGATGCCATCAGAACTGGTACCTGCCCCTGAGCTGGCCCCTGAATTACCACTTTACTTCAACTCTGAAGCCATGTTTGAAATGTGGATGGTTGTGTGGGATGCTATTCTCTCTTAACGCGTGTCCAATATCAGAAGCCCCGTCAGGTCCTGTGCTCATTGACTGCTGCCAGGGCCTCTATTAAACTTGGGTTTGTATGAATACCGGTTAGGAGGAAAGCCCAAGTATTGCTCCCACCCAGGACAATCTTCAAAATCTATTTATCAGTGGAGGCAAATAGATAGCCAATGACTCCACCATATAGAAGCATCTGAGTCCCAGATCTAACCCATTAACTTTGGTTTTATCATAAGAAATTTCATAATTATAATTGCTATTACAGGAATGACCACTGAAGTGTAGAAAAGAAAAACATCCTAATGTAAAAAGCTTCTAAAATTGCAGCTGTCAACATAAACTTCCTAAATCAAAGCCAGACTGCCAAGTTTCATATCCTTACTCATTAACTTACCACTTGTATGACCTTGGGTGAATGTGTTAGTTATCTGTTGCCATGTGAAAAATAACCACAAAATTAGCAGCTTAAAACACCACATATTTATTATCTCACAGTTTCTCTGGGTCAGAAATCTGGATATGATTTAACTGGTTCTCTGCTTCAGGGTGTTTTACTAGGCTGAAGCTCAAGGTCTCAACCAGGCCTAGGGTCTCATATAGGCTAGACTGGGGAAGGATGCTCTTCCAAGTTCACATGGTTGTCAGTAGGGTACAATTCTTTACAGGTTATTGGACTGAGGACATCAATTTCTTGATAGTTGTTAGCTGCAGGCCACCCTCAGTTCCTTGCCACATGGACTTCTCCCTATGGCAGCTTGCTTCATCAGAGCCAGTATAAGAAACAACTAATAGAATCTGCTAGGAAGAGGAAAGTTATAATCTTAAGAAACATAATCACAGAAGTGATATCTTATCATCTTTGCCAAAGTCTATTGATAAAAAGCAAGTCACAGGCCCTACGACACTCATAACAAGTGGTAAGGATAACAAGAGATCATCTAAGAGTCTGTCTACCAAAATAAATCACAACTTATTTGCGTATCTTTCTTTTTAAATATATAAAATGGAAGGATGAATGAAGATAACGATAGTACCTACCTCACAGATTTGTGAAGATTAAATCAGCTAATTAGCTAATATATGTTTATAGAAATGTGCCTGTACATATTATAGAACTCAGTAAAAATTATTTTTATTGTTGCTCATGTGTCATAAACTTAAATCAACCCAAATCTTTGGCCATACTCACAGCCTCCTTTCTTTGATTATGCAGGTAACTTCATCAAGTTTGCCACTCTCCTCAAATCTAATTTAGAAAAACCTTACTATCCATCAAGGTCTGCTCAAATAATACCTTTTCTAAGGTTTATTTCTAAGTCCCAATAGTTATAAATCTGTTCTTTTCCACTATGCATCCATACTTAATTTATACAAGTGGCAATTTTCTGTATAACGTTATATTTATAATTGTGCATTTCTCTACCTACAAGATAACAAATTATTTGGTGTTGGGGATTCTATTGTTGATGATGGTGTCTCTACAATGGCTACAAGTTCCATAAAGACTCATTTGTTTGAACCGAAAATTAGACTTTGGTCTAGAATTTTGTTATTGATCAGATAAATCAAAGAGAGTGTTAGAAAGAATCATGGGACTGGGTAAGTTGAATAAGATATAAGGAATTAGCCTGACAATTGCCATAGGAGAAGATAAGATTTATAAAAAGTAGCATCTCATGGTTGATACTTTATTCCAAATTATGATACCTATTTGCTAAATTCCTGTGTCTGCAAAGTTCTTATGAGATATTGAATAACTCAAACTCCTTTACAAACTGGAAGATTTGAACTCTTATTCTTGTTATGTTTCATGAAAAGTTTATAAAGCTTATAACAGGAGTAATTTGGACCAAAACTCAAAACTGTGAAATAGACAAAGTGAGCCATTCCCAGTCACATTTCTGTGTACTTACCCAACTTTCCTCATTACCCCAAGTGTCTAGAGACATCTTGCACCCTCTCTCATCACTATTTCCATATCTCACCACTCCCAAAGTAGACATATCAGAGTGTCTGTGTCTTTGCCTTATTACCTTCAGATTCAGTCCCAGGCAGGAGAATTCACCTGACAAAGCTCAAGTCTGTAGTCTAAGACTTCAGTGCTTGGATGTGAGATTCTGCCTCCCATCTATTCGATTTCCCTTAAATAGAAAAGGGGTTGGATGCCAGTCAGCCAAAAATAACAAATCTTCATTTTATCTTATTAATTTTAAATATGGTATTTCTCTATACTATCACATATTCTTCATTTCCAATGTAATATTGCCCTTGAAATTTAAAGATTAAAAATTTATTCTAGTCTCTTAACTAGGCTTATATAGTGAGAGATTCAAATAGTAATGAAAAAATTTTCCACAAAGAAAAACCTAGGACCAGATGGCTTCCCAGGTAAATTCTACAAAGTATTTAAAGAAAAATTAACACCAACCTTTCACAAGCTCTCCCACCCCCTCAGAAAAAAAAGAAGAAGAAAAAACACTTCACATCACATTCTATGAAGCCAGTATTACCCTGATATCAAAGCTAGAAAACGACGTCACAAAAAAAGAAAGCTATACACAAATATCCCTTATGGATATAGATGTAAAAATACTCAACAAAATATGAACAAACCAAGCCCAGTAGGATATAAAAAGAATTAACACCATGACTGAGTGAGATTTATCCCAGGAATGCAAATTTTGTTAATATACAAAACTCAGTCAATGCAATACACATAATAATAGAATAAAGGACAAAGACCACATGATCACCTCAAGAGATGCAGAGAAAACATTTGAGAAAATCCAACAACCTTTCATAACAAACTAGGAATAGAGGGGAATGTCCTCAACCTTATAAAGGGCATCTATGGAAAAACTCAGCTAAAATCGCACTGTACAGTAAAAGACTGAATCCATTCATCCTAAGTTTTAGAACAAGACAAGACGTCTGCCCCCACTTCTTCTATTCAGCATTGTATTGGAGGTCAATTAGCAGATAAATCTCAATCAAAGCTATCCAGATTGGAAAGGAAGAAGCAAAACTATGTCTACTTGCAGATGACATTAACTTTATATAGAAAATCTTATCTACTAAAAAACCATAGAACTAATAAATGAGTTCAGCAAGCTTGTAGAATAAAAGATTAATACATAAAAATCTATTGATTTCTATATACCGGCAATGAACAATACAAAAATGAAATTAAGGAAACAATTCCGTTTATAATAGCAACAAAGAATAAAATACTTAGGAATTAATTTAACAAAAGAAGTGCAAGAATTAAACACTGAAAACTATAAAACATTATTGAAAGAAATTAAAAGAAGATCTACATAAATGAAAAGACGTCCCATGATCACAGAAGAGAAGATTTAATATTGTTAAGATGACAGTACTTCCCAAACTGATCTATAGAGTCAGTGCAATCCCTATCAAAATCACTGGTGCACTTTTCCAGAAATTTTAAAACTGATCCTAAAATATACCTGGACATAAATGTAAGGGTCCAGAAAAAACAAAAAATATTGAAAAGGAAACAAAGTTAGAGGATTCATACTTTCAGATTTCAAAATTTAATACAAAGCAACAGAGTCAAGACAGCGTGACATTGTCATAAGTCTAGACGTATAGATCAATGGAATAGAATTGAGCATCCTGAATTAAAATCTTCAGTTATTTTCAATTATTTTTTTACAAGGCTGCCAAGGTAATTGAATGTGGGAAGAAGAGTCTTTTTAACAAATTGTCCTGGGATAACTGGCTATCCACATGCAAAAGAAAGGAGTTGGACCCTTACCTCAACTACATATAAAAATTAGCTCAAAATGGATCATAGATCTAAATGTAAGAGCTAAAGCTGTGAAACTCTTAGAAGAAAACATTGGAGTAAATTTTTGTGACCTTGGGTTAGACAACAGTTTCTTAGATATAACACCAAAAGCACAAAAGACAAAAGAAAACACAAATAAATTGGAATTCATCAAGTTCAAAAGCTTTTTAAAAGATACTATCAAAAAAGCAAAAAGACACCCATGGAATTAGAGACAATAACTGCAAATCGTATATCTGATAAAGAACTTGTATCTAGAATACATAAAGAACACAAAACTCAAAAATAAAAAGACAAATAACTGAAAACTTATGCCCACACAAACACTTGCACATGGATGTGTATAGCAGCTTTACTCATAACTGCCAAAACTTGGAAGCAACTAAGATGTCCTTCAGTAGGTGAATGGATAAATAAACTGTGATACATTCACACAATGGAATATTATTTAGTGCTAAAAAGAAGTAAGCTATCAAGCCGTGAAAAGATATGAGAGAACCCTAAATACATATTACGAAGTGAAGAAGTCAATCTGAAAATGCTACATACTGTGTGATTCCACCTATACGACGTAGTGGAAAAGGCAAAAACTATGGAGACAGTAAAAAGATCAGTGATTGCTAGCGTGGTGAGGAGGGAGACGTAGGTGGAGCACAAAGGATTTAAGGGCAGTGAAAATACTCTGTATGAAACCATACTGATGGACACATGTCATTACACATTTGTCCAAATCCATAGAATATATAATACCAAGAGTGAACCCTAATATAAATTATGAACTTTGGGTGATTATGATGTGTCAATGAAGGCTCATCAATTTTAACAAGTGGACCGCTCTGCTGGGGGATGTTGATAATGGGAGAAGTGATGCTTGTGTTGGGGCAAGAGATATATGAGAAATCCCTGTACCTTCCCCTCAATTTTCCTGTAAATTTACAACTGCTCTAAAAAAAATAAATTAAAAAAAAGACAAACCAATTAAAAAATTGGCAAAGGAATTGAAAATGTATTTTTACCAAAAAAGATATACGTATGTCAATAAGCACACAAAAACATGCTCAACATTATTAATAATTAGGAAAATGCAAATCAAACCCAAGATGAAATACCACTCCATACCCCTAGGATGGCTAAAATAAAAAAGACAAACAATAACAAGTGTTGACAAGGATATGGAAAAATGGAACTCTCATACGTTGCTGGTAGAAATGTAAAATAGTGTGCCCACTTTAAAAAATACTTTACAGGTTCCACAAAATGTTAAACATAGAGATACCATAAGATCCAGCAAGACCCACTCCTAGGTATATGCCAAGAGAATGGAAACATATGCCCAGACAAAAACTTATATACAATGTTTATGGCAGCATTATTCATAATGGCCAAATGGTAGAAACAACCAAACATCCATCAACTGATGAATGGATAAACAAAATGTGGTGTATCCATGCATGAGAACATTATTTGTCAATAAAGGAATCATTTGGCAATAAAAAGGAATTAAGTACTCATATGATATATGCTACAATAAAGCTGTTATTTAAAAAACAATTGAATTGTAGAATGTAGACTAGAGCTAAAGAGGAAGGAAAACTTTTATAACCATGTAAATTTTTTTTTGCCTAACACTGTGCTTTTTAACTTTTAAACTGCCATACATTTACCCATTGCAGATTATTCCAGCCACTTTGTCCATATAATTATGTCTAAGTGATTTTAAAATAAATCAAAGTTTATTCTCTTAATTCTGTTTGACAATCATACCTGTCAAATTTGTCAAACCATGACCAAAAACTTGTGTAAACAGATTGAAATATATTAACTTTAACAAAAAGTGCAACAAATTCCTATTAATTAATGGAACCACAATTCTGTTCAACTTAGAAGTATACTAACCAAATTGTGTAAGATGTAAAGTAGAATTCAGTCACTCAAAATTTCAAAATAAACCATTTGCTTTTCCAAGACCAAGAGAAAATCAACAGGAGCAAAAACAAAAGAAATGGTTTTACATGCATTTCACATTAGGTTACTTTCTTCCTTTGAAAATAATTTAACTAAAGTTTTCTTTTAAATGTCAAAGAATGAGCTCCTAGATGTTTCTAAACTTGAAAAATAGTCATGGAAAATTTGTTTCACATATCATGAAACTCTGGAAGCCTATCCAATAATGATCCATTGATTTGTTAGCCACCTGGGAACCGTGGGTGGTGTGGGTTGTCCAACTATCTTTTGATTTTGTCCTTGGAAAGAAGCGGTAGGTGCAATGCCAATGTTCCTTTCATATTCTTTTAATGCCAAAGAGATTGTGTTTTGAATCCCTGTCAGTCTCACCCCTTAATGCTGTTGAATTCAGCCCACAGTCGTTAAATAACCCTGAGGCATGTGAAAGTGGAGTTACTGCAATGTTCACAAAACTGTGGCCAGAAAACTAAAAATGTGGATCAGATGGCAGCAAGCTCTGGTTTTCCTTGTTTCTCTTCTAAATTGCACATCACATCTCTATAATCAAGCCAAGAGTGATTACACTCATCCTCTCCTAGGCTTCCGTTAAGAATTCTCTGAATGCATCAGCTTGATGAAATATTTCAGCTGCAAAATTACAATGTAGGTCTCACAATATAGTCTCATTTATTTTTTTAAAAAAAATCTGCCTGGTTAATCGCAAGTCTACATATTTCACATTGATCAATTTAATTAGCTACTTTTTAAATGTCATATAGCCACCCAGAGGGCTTTGAGTTACGAGTTTAGCCTTAAGAAAGCTAAACTAAATGGAATGATAAAATCAACCACCCTATCCAGAATTTTAAAATATGTCTTTGATACCTTTAATTTTTATTTGTGCCATCCTAGAATAAGGTTGAGAGTAATTATATTAAAATATATACATAATTTAATTCTGAGTAAGAACATGGCAGGTTAATAAGGGGAAAATACCTTCTCTTTCTTCCTATTCTAAGTATATTGAAAAATCAAATGTATGTTTATTTTCAAACTTGTTGTAAACTCACTTCTAGAACAAAGCTTAGGAGAGCCTGAGACTTCAAATTAAAAGTAATAGTTCATTTTCTCACTAGTTAAATCAACAATCATTTGTCAAATCGATATCATTCATGGGTAACTTTAAATATTAACTGTATGATCCATTTAACAATATTGATAAAATTCATATTTGAGTGCTTCTATGTGGCAGGCACTACCTAGCACTATTCCTATTTTACAGATAAGGAAACTGAAACACAGAGAGGCTAGGTCCCTTGCCCAAGGCCACACAGCTAGAAATGCAAAAACTAGATTCTAAAAGAGGCAACCTGGCTCTGAAGACCTCATGATTCACCCCTAGGCCATTCACCCCCACCCCCAACTCTCTCTGCTGTTATAGCAATATACAGCACTTTGACTTTATAATTTTCTTTCATTTCTTTATACTTTTAGACTTTTCCTTTCTGTTTTTCTTCTCAACCTTTTGTTGTTGGCTGAAGCATCGCTATTTTCAAGTCACGTTGATATCAGATACATCCCAGAGCCCTGATCCTGGATGGTGCCTTCATTATCCAAGCCTGTCCCTGCATTTGTCACGAGATTCCTGAGGCACCAAAATGGTGAGAGGCAGATGTGTCTACTGACTCATCAGTGATATGACCAGTTTGAGCAACTAGTTCAAAATTCTCATCTGAGTATTTGTTCATTCTGACAGTTTGTAGCCTTGGTGTATAGAGCAATTCATCTGTCAGACAGGAATAGTTTGAGTCAGTGTTCTTTAGTGGTGTCTCCAGAAAACCATCTAATTTCCCAAGGGTTGTGATAGTATTAGTCACACATGTCAGACTAAGTCATGCTTCTTCTCTAAAATAAAAACCAAGAGATACTATAATCCCCAAGGCATACATGGTTCAACGACAAGAAAAGATTTCCAGGGGCTTGGTGGAAACTCAATTATAGCAAAAAGTAGGCAATGTTTTATACTGTGAAACTTGTCCATTTTTAATCAATGGAAGCAAAGTGTCTTTTGCTTCCATGGGAAAAAGTAACACAGGGAGAGCTATTAAATTAACAATTGTAATAATCATGAAAAAAATGGTATTTAATACTGCCATAAATTTACAAATAGTTGACATGTATCTGTTTCCTTTCTCGGTATTAATTCTTTTCTTTTATTGTTGGAAACAGAAATGGATATATTTAAAATATATTATTATTTACCCCACTCTGAGACTATGGAAATAAAACTATTAATATCATACATTTTGTGCATGTGTGCATGAGGAAGATTGGCCCTGAGCTAATATCTGTTGCCAATCTTCCACTTTTTTGGTTGAGGAAGATTGTCACTGAGCTACCATCTGTGTCAATCTTCCTCTATTTTATGTGGGATGCCACCACAGCATGGCTTGATGGGCGGTGCTATGTCCGCACCCAGGATCCGAACCTGTGAGCCCCAGTCAACCGAAGCGGCACCCGAACTTAACCACTACGCCACAGGGCTGGCCCCTATCATGCACTTTTATGGCAGAAGATAAAGAGCCAGCATATATGTTATCTTAAGCCCACAATAACCCAGAGGAATAGGAAGACTCAGGTTCATCAATGCTCAGGGACTCATACAAAGTCAGTCCGCAAGGAAGTAGCAGAACTAAAGACAGAACATACTTCTCCAGCCTCTTAAATTGGTGCACTTTCTATCACTTTCTATCATTGCACTTCCCTCATCTAAGTGCATGAGGGAAGAGAGTAGTCGTAGGTGATCCATGTAGTCTCCTTGCTCTCAATGCAGTGGCTCGAAAGCTTGAGTGCATGAGAATTACCAAAATGCAGATTCCTGGGTACTTTGTTTAAAAAAGTCAAGATTGTGGGGCCGACCCAGTGGTGCAGTGGTTAAGTGCGCACGTTCCACTTCGTAGGCCCAGGGTTCGCCAGTTTGGATCCCAGGTGCGGACGTGGCACCACTTGGCATGCCACGCTGTGGTAGGCATCCCACATATAAAGTAGAGAAAGACGGGCATGGGTGTTAGCTCAGCCAGTCTTCCTCAGCAAAAAGAGGAAGATTGGCAACAGTTAGCTCAGGGCTAATCTTCCTCAAAAAAAAAAGTCAAGATCAGAGTCAAGGAATCTCCATTTTGATAGGAATATCTATTGATTCCATTGTCAGTTCAAAAAATTGAAACTTCCCCGGTATCCTAATTCTACTTTAATGTTTTGATTTTATGTACGTAAATTATAGAAGTCATCAGATAAGAATATGATGGCCAAACATTGAAGTCTTAGGAGTAAATTCAAGGGGAGCTGCAGAATGAGGGTGAGAGGAGTAATTTAATTGTCAAGACTACATTTTGGATGTAAGTACCTCTCTACAAACTATGTTTTCTCTTCTTACTACACTGTATTTTTCCTTTTTCTTTCTTGACATTCCAAACTGGGCTGGAAATTTGAAAGCAGTTTTCTTCATTACATTTTCCATCCCTACACAAACCCCAACATTTGGAAGAAATGTCTGTTACATGTTATTTTCGACACTTCTAATCTTTGTCCCTGAAGAAAATTGGCAGTGAAAAAGAATAAGATGAAACTCTTCAAAATCCAATAATCAAATTAAGTTTAACTTCTGTCCTAGAAACAGGCAAGCCATTTGCAGAATTCTTCCCAAGCCATTCGTTGTCTTAATATTTGTTTCAATTTCTCCTCTGTTGGAAGATTTATTTCTAGCTGTAATTAATGATTTAGAAATGTTTCCTAGTTCACCTCTAAAAAAGTGATTGTCTTTGAAATTTAATTCTTAAGTTTATACCCTACTGTGATTACATCAGAAGCAGATTTGGAGTTTTATTAAAATTGTAATTACTTCTTGATAAATCTAGTACTCTTCAGTTAAATCATAGAACTTGAAATTGAGAATATGACTTTAAATGGTAATTTCTGTGTATACGGAGCATCTTTGTTACTGAGCTGTCAAATCACTTTATTGAAATCTACTATAATTAATTGACTTACTGTTACTCAGAAGTGATCAGGCTGTTTTTAAAACTGACAGACAATAAGCTCTTTAAGATGAGCGACTGTGTCTGCTTCATCTGTGTGATCTCCCCAGCACATTGCATACGTTCAGGTTGTCAACAATTATCTATGTAATTATTTTCTTTTATAAGATTTTTGGATACACACCAGCAATCAGCTTCTGAATCTTCCTCTTACTCATTTTCTCACTTTAAGCAAATTAGTCAATCTCTCATTTTTTTCATCTGCAAAGTAGGAATAAAAAAAGCACTGCCTTCATAGCGTCAGCTTGAGAATCGAATGAGATGATGTATACACATGATTCCAGAATCATACTAAGTGCTCAACTGAACTTAGCTATTAATAAATGACGGAAAGATAAGGAAATATTCTTTGATGGTCACATGTACATTATAAAGACAAGCAATTGGAAATAACCTAAATATGCATCTAGAGGAGATTTATTGAAGAAAATTATATATGTATATGGAATATTACATATAATGGAACATTATACCATCATGAAAAGAGATAAGTGCTTTATGTACTGATACGGAATTCACTACAAGAAACGCTGTTATGGGGCTGGCCCCACGGCCAAGCGGGTAAGTTTGCACGCTCTGCTTCAGTGGCCCAGGGTTTTGCCAGTTCGGGTTCTGGGTGCAGACCTAGCAGCGCTCATCAAGCCATGCTGAAGCGGCATCCCACATAGCACAACTAGAGGGACCTACAACTAGAATATACAACTATGTACTGGGGGGCTTTGGGGCAAAGAAGAGAAAAAAAAAGATTGGCAACAGATGTAGATCAGGGCCAATCTTTAAAAAAAAAAAAAGAAATGCTGTTATCTAAAAAGCAAAGTATAGTGCAGAGTAGGTATGTATGCCACCATGAGCAAAAAAGAAAGAGAGGAAATCGTATATGTATATATATCTCTCAACATGCTACGGAGATCACGTATGTGAATCAGACACAGACTCTCATCGTAAGGAGCTTATTGTGTGTGTTAAAAACAGCCCGATCATTTCTGAGTAACAGGAAATATATTATATATGTGTGTGTTTAATTTGTACATATTTGCTTGTATGTGCATAAAATATTTCTGTAAAGACACACAAGAAAACGACCTCGTTTGTTGCCTGTGGGGAGAATTGGGGTCTTGGAGACAAAAGTAGGAGGGTGATTTTTCTTTGTATTCACTCTTGTTGCTTTTGAATTTTGAGTCAAAAGAATATATTACTTATTCAAAACATAAATAAATATAATTAAAATTGTTTGGAATGTCAAACTGGAAAAAGCATTTAAACCAAGACTATAATGAGAAAATAACAATTACTAAAAAATTATTTGAGCCAGCCCCGATTGCCCGATGGTTAGAGTTCGGCATGCTCTGCTTTGGTGGCCTGGGTTTGGTCATTGCCTGTGGCAGCGGCTCATGTGGGAATCTGGTGATACTTACAACTAGAATATACAGCTGGCTACTGGGGCTTTGGGGAGAAAAAAAAAAAAAGAGGAAGATTGGCAACAGATGTTAGCTTAGGGCGAATCTTTCCCCACCAAAAAAAAAAAACCTTTTAAAAGAACATTATTTGTCATCATACAAAAAGACACTCAATGATTGTGGACAGTGGTCTCTTATGGGAAAATAAAAATTGTTAGCATATTTCTGTGGAAAATATAACAAACAAAACAAAAAATGTCTTCCTTTTATGTTTGTAGGTTTTATTTTCACCTCTTCATCCTCTAGTAGGAATAGCCTTCATATTTTCACGCAATAAACATCTTTGGAAATGCCCATACACTTCATCTTTATCATACTATTCCTTGAATAATTTATATTTAAGTGAACATTAACATTTAACTAGTGAAAGTTGACAAAGACTATTCATGCATAAGAACTATTCCTTCTGTCCCGTGTGATTGAGAATGACATCGATTCTTAAGGTATTTATGAATACAGAATTAGTTATTACAGAGTCCAGGATCAGAGTCCACTCAGAAATCACCACTTCATGTTTTCTCTGACATGTACTGGGCATCTACAAGTGATTATTTAAAGATAATTTCAGGACGATATCACTTAATATTTTTAAAGGGTAAGTCAGATTTTGTTTTTATTTAAGAATAGTAAAAACCAGGAACCACACAGCAAGAATGATTGGCTTAGATGGCCATGACTTTATACTTGAGGCTTGTTAGAGAATTGTAAATGAAATCTTTCTACTAGGTCTACATGTAAAAATATCCCATTCTTCTTGTGGCCAAGATTGGTCTTATAATAAATGTGAGGACTGATAAGTGAAGTCACTTATCAAAAGCAGATGGAAAAAATAGGTTCAGTATAGTCGATGAAATGTCCTTTAATGATGGGTGTCTGCGTGGGACAGGATACTGCCTTTCATACACACCAAAGACTTTATACTTATTTTTTTTAAATGGAGTATATTAAATATCATATATAGAAATGCTTTGTTTGTTCCTAAAAGCTGTATAATCAATTCTGTGTTGATTTAACTCTAAAAACATTGCAGGCTAGGGAAGATTCTTAAACAAGATACAAATATAGCCCAAAGGGCAAGTATTTTTACATTTTCTGTACCAAATTAAGAAACTTCTATGTGAAAAAAGGTACCAAAACTAAAATTAAAATATAAAACCTGTTGATTCATGTGAAGCTCTTGGAAACATGCCTGGTATGTCGTTAAGGGCTCAATAGCTGTTAATATTATCTGGTATTTTTGGGCAATGGAATCAGAAATATAAACTCATAGGAAAGCTAAATTGTTTCTTTCGTCAATATTTAATTGAACTATACATGCAGAAAAGTACACAAATCCTGAGTGGACAGCTTAATGAATTTTCACAAAGTGAGCACACCTGCCCAGATCAAGAAATACAGTGTTATCAGATTCCAGAAGCCCCCTCCTGCCCCCACTCAATTTTTACCCCTCCTTTCTTCCCAGAGTTAGCTCTGTCTTAACATCTAACACCACAGTTCAGTTTTGCATTGTTTTGAACTGTATATAAATGGAATCGTACTGAATGTATTTAAATTAGTTTTGTGTTCTGTGTAAAAATTTACCACAAACTTAGTGGCTTAAAACAACACATTGATCATGTCGCAGTTTCCATGGGTCAGGAGTCCTGCGTCATTTGGCTGAATTCTCTGATCAGGGTCTCATGTGACTGAAATCTGTCTGGATTCATAGGTTCTGAAGCTGACCTACATCAAGATTAAAAGAGAAGCGCTCCAGGAGCCCATTGCGCTTTGCCAGAAAGAAAAGCATCGATTTTAGGTCAAATTACCACAGGGTAGGGCAGTATTTTTTAGACCAGTATCAGAGCAGCCTTTTTATAAGCCATAAAATTTATAATATTTATATAATTGTAGGGAAAATTCTGAAAGACTTTGATCAAAAATGTGTTCCTCTGACACACCCTTCCAGATTTTCTTATTCTTTCATTGTCTTTGCACTATTTACAGCCCTATACATTGTGAGTAACTAATAAAAATGCAAAGATTCTTCCCCATAGAAATGCAAATTGGTTGTGTGAGGTGCAATGGAATTGATTATTGCTTGTAGATAGACCCATTGTGCATCTATTGGTAAATTTATTTCAGCATTCCTTATTTGCCTATATAAGTACAGTTCTTTGAAAAATTGTTTTTTTTAAGGAAGATTAGCCCTGAGTTAACTACTGCCAATCCTCCTCTTTTTTGCTGAGGAAGCCTGGCCCTGAGCTATCATCCGTGCCCATCTTCCTCTACTTTCTATGTAGGACGCCTACCCCAGCATGGCATGCCAAGTGGTGCCATGTCTGCACCCGGGATCCGAACCGGCGAACCCCGGGCCGCCAAGAAGCAGAACACACGAAGTTAACCGCTGCGCCACCAGGTCGGCCCCCGAAAATTTTTTTATATAGCATTTTATTGATTTAATCATCAGTTGATGAGTTAAAAATAAAATCTTTGATGTGATCATTATACATTTGTATTGGAGTCATAATTTTACCTTTTTAAAAAATCTATTCTTCAACATAATTTAATAATACTTTGATTACATATTATGTATCATATATATGCCTATTTACAGAAGCCAGAACAAATTTACTATTTAAATGGATTCAAGGATTTATGAGTATTCAAACTTTGATTTAAGATACTTTTTTAGTCATTTTAATGATGTATTTTGGGTTTTCCATCAGGAATGGAATTGACCTTTATGCTACTATCCCGATGGAGGGCAGAGTCTGTTTTACAAGGTCCATCCTTAATGCAGTAACGATGTACATTTAATCCTATCACTTGCTTCCCTAAATCTTTTTAGTAATTTCCCATTACTCTTGTCATAAATCCCCACATCCTTAACTGGCCCCACTCTCTCTCTTCTGGAAGTTTTCCACACTCTACAGCGCTTTCCACAAAGATACTGGTATTTTTCAGTCTCTCAAATACAATAGGTATATTCCTGAATTCAGAATCTTTGCGCATGCTGTTGGTTCTGCCTGGAAAGCCTTTCTCTACCACCTACAACTCTCCCTTTTATTCCTTCCTATCTTCCTGCCTTTCCTTCCCTCTCTTTCATTCCCTTCGCTTTGTTCCGTTCCATCCTGCCCACCTCCCCTGCTTTATTCATTCTTATTGAGCCTTTAGATTTCAATTCAAGTTTCATCCCCTCGGGCAAATTTTCCTACTCCCACCCCAGAATAAATCAGGTCTCTTTGTTACATAGTCTCAGCACCAGCTTTTCTTCGCTCTTAGCACCTAGCCCATTTCACAATTGTGTATTCAATTTTTTGATAATTTAATTAACTTTTAAATTAAGGTCCAGATCTGTTTTGCTTACCTGTGTATTTGCAACTTCTAGTAAAAAACCTAACACGCAGTGTGTACTCAATAAATTACTCAACTACATTGGCATTTTACTATTTTGTTAAGAGGTTAAACGTGAGATTGTCACTATTCAAACATTTTTATATGTTAATAATGATAATTTCTAAAGTTTCAACCAAGTAGCAAAATCTTTCTAGATATAGTTCTCTTAGATAGCATGCAAATGAATCTTGGAAGTGATTTCTCCATGTGAGTATTGTGCAGCACTGACTAAGAACGATCTGGATCCTGGGTTCAAATTCTGTCTGTTACTATAGTGTAGCATGACTTAGGAAAAAGTTAAAAAAAAGTCCCTGTGTCTTTTCTTTCTCAATTTTAAAATGAGAGCAATATAAGTGCTTTCTTTTAAGGTAGTTGTGAGGAGTACATAAATTAATACATTTACAGTAGTCAACATATTTAAACTGTGCTTAGCCCAGAGTAATGTTAGCTATTCTTTTTTTTTTTTTTTTGAGGAAGATTAGCCCTGAGCTAACTGCTGCCAATCCTCCTCTTTTTTCTGAGGAAGACTGGCCCTGAGCTAACATCCGTGCCCATCGTCCTCTGCTTTCTCTGTGGGATTCCTGCCACAGGATGGTTTGCCAAGCAGTGCCATGTCCACACCCGGGATCCAAACCTGCGAACCCTGGGCTGCTGAAACCTGGGCTGCCGGGGAGCAGAACATGCACACTTAACCACTGTGCCACTGGGCCGACCCCTAATGTTAGCTATTTTTTAAGGATACTTTTGTGTTTTCACTTCATACGAAATTTGTAACATTAAAAAAAGGAGAGAAAAATCCCTGTCATTTAAAAGACAGTAAATATTCGTTATCCTTAAGGTCATTAGTGACAGCCTTAAGTGGCTAGTCAATGCAGATCTTTTCTTTTGGAGGAAACAAATATATGAATATTGCAATACACATTGATAACTGGTTATTTCAGTAGCAATGTTTTTCCATATGACAGGAGAAAAGAAATAAATTAACATTCTGTTGTAATTTATATAACCTGATTGACAAACCATAGACACAAGACATGTCGTGTAGCCATATTGTCCGGCATCTAGATGGCCTTGGGTTGGTTTAGGTTCCTTATGCTATCCTCTAAACACACTTAAATGGTGGAGTCGTGAGGAACCCATGAATAAGCCCAAAACACTGACAATATTTCCCTAAAATGTTTCTCCAGATCACTAATAATGCTAGTTGTGCCAAATAAAGGATCTATAATAAAATAAGTTTTGAAAACACTGTATTCCCTCTTGATGACTCAACAATAAACATTCGTACGTTAAAGGCTCTAAGAAGTTCTCTAGCAAAGAAACGTATTTGACTTTATTTAAGCCAATGATTTCCAAATTTGCTCTTACAACTTTTTTTAAACATTGCACCCACAAACACTTTGAGAAACCAGTGTCCATTAAACACACTTGGGAAACCCTGGTTTGGCCTTTTAGGTAGTCCCAAATTATGTATAGTTTAATTAGTTAGAAAGAAAAATCCGTATCATGGTCAGTTAAAGATAATTTATGGGAAGGAATGTAAAGCTGTGATGCATTGTTTGCTAGCTACATAGATACACAAATATGCCCCTTTATGTTTCAATTTATGGTAAATACTTCCAAAGGAAAATCTCAAACTTCAAATTTTAAAAATTACTACAATTACATACAGTTTTATCTAAACTCAATATTCTAGGCTAGGGCTAGCATTTAGGGTGACTGTAGGGGAAATAGTATATTCCAGAACAAGCATATGCAGTTAGGAAAACAGACATATCCACTATGTTAAAAAAAAAAAAAAAAAAAAGCAAATCAAGATAGATAGGGAAACTTCCCTTACATGATTCTTAATTATGGTTCTGAGAAATGATATGCAACCTGAACTCATTGCTGCACACTTTTATAGTTTGGAAGATTTCTCTAAAAATAAAGCTGCAAAGATTACGTGTATTTCACAGTAGGCTATGTTGTCATGGGTTACTCTATAATTATAGCACTTACAGATTTATTAAGAATTTGACATACCTTTCTCTCTATAATCTCTTTATACTGACACGTAATATAAAGTTTTTAATTCTTCAGTAGTAATAGAAGCTGGAAAAGTTAATTTTTTACAAAAAGGTAAACGAGAAGGCCGTTTATAAGAAAACCATTTGCCAGCTGTGAAAAAAGCATTTGTTTCCTGAAGGCAGATATGGTAAGGTCTCATGTGGAGTGCATTAAGTTTGAGATGTCTACTAATGATATGTGGCAAAGGCCACTAATTATCCGCTCTATATCCTTGTTTAAGACATTAATTGTCCATTAAATATTCTTGCTCCCATTCTTTAATGTGAGTTGTTGCTGGTAAATAGCTACCCAGTTAGGGATTTCATTTCCTGGCCCTGTTCATCTAAGTGAGGCCATGTCGTTGGTTCTGACCAAAGGAATGTGAGGTAGAATGCTTACATGTCACTTCCAGGCCAAGGAGCGAGTGTCTTTCTTTCTACAGACTCCCATGTGATCCGTCAGGCGACTCTTTGCCTTATAAGTTGTGTGTAATCATTTGTGTCACAGACACCCGTGTTGCTTCCCAGTGTTTCTCACCTACAATTGTTTGTTGATCACTGTGTGTGTTAAAAGATAATTTTCAGAAAAAAGGTCAAATCATGACTCTCATATAGATATAAAAATGAAAACTTGTTAAAGATTTTGTTCTATACATTGAATGAGGGAATCGTGCAGATGTTATAACCAGTTCAAACGAAGAGTCAAAAAAAGCACAGATGTATATAAAGTAAAGAAAATGCTGAAATGAATTGCAAATGGAGGCAGAATTGTGTTTAAGGGAGAGGAAGGAGACCTGGAAAGTCAACTAAGTCTCCTGCAGACAGGACAGGATTCATGTTGGTCAGTTACTACAATTTAAGAATTACACAATAACGCAAAGACAATGAACGGCTAGAATCAGGTAGCCTGGAAGATAACCTATATATAGGTGGCATACAGTTTTCCAGTGACGCACCAGTTGTTTCCTACATGTGGAAGATGAATCAGAAGCCAAAGTGCAGTTTAATGCTCTTATTTAAGCCAAGTAACAATAGCTTACACTGATATGTTTTTTAAAAAATTAACATTAACTTGTCTTTATTTTAAATGTACTGTATTATCTTATTATTAGATGCATTAATAAAGTAACACATCTATTCCAACATTACAAGTTTTTTCGAGTATTTTAATAACAGTATTTCTATCTAGTTTATTTTCTTTTTGATCTTCGGTATTTTCCTTTACATATTTAAATATATCATTCTGAGAAAAAGTCAGTAGGATTCCATAGACTGCCAAAGGAGTCCATGGGGAAGAAAAGGGAAGAATCTTCGTTCTAGGAGAAAATAATTAAAAAGGCATGTTAGTTATGTGGGTTGGTTGTTATTGGCTGTGTTTAGCCTGGTATTAAATGAAAGGGATAAGCTTAGACAGGAATTAGCTAATTTGCAAGCAAAATTGAAAGCGAATAAGAGTTCAGAGATTTAGGACCTTTCAAAGTTGAAAAAAAACTACTGCTGCAGACACTAGTCTTATGACTGAAGAAGCTTGAGCAATGGAGATGCATTAAAGATATAGATTTATGATATGAGTATATTATTTCAGATTGCCTCAAAGTAGTCACGATCATGTTAAAAGAGAGAAGCATTAGATAAGGAAAAAAAATAAAACTGATCTGAGAACTATTTTCTAAAAAAGAAATTTTAATATTGTTATGGTACATGGAACTGGAGCCAAATAGCTCAGAAGCCTACAAAATTTTGCAAACTGTATTGCTAAAGAAACCAGCAGACTACTTTTGACTCATTGAACCTTCAAACAACCAGTGGGCTCCCAAACTTGCATAAACAGGAAGATAGTTGCAAAAGAAGTACACCACCAAGAAGGGCACATATCACCAAATCCACTTCAGGTGAGGCCATCAAGATAATGGACACGACAGAACATCTCAGAAGATAGTTCTGGTCCATGTTGATAGGGGCCATGGAGGACAATGAACAAAAGAGCTCCTCCCAGGAAACAGAATCAGGGTCTAAATAAGTAACTTCTCCCCTTACCTCTTGCCTGGGTAAAGGCACACACAGCACCTGCCTTCAGGTTTTCATCATTACCATGGACTGGTAATCACTATGTCTCCCATGCTTACTGTGATATTGTGATATAACAAGAATTACATATTTTGGTCTTCATCCCCAGAACCTGGCCAAAACTCCTAAAACCCTTTTAATTTCCTGAGTGATGGGGGTGATAGGAACATCTTACACAGAGCTCCTAAATCCTCTGGAAAATCCTGGGTAACAGAATCATGCTTTGTTCTATTGAGGTGACTCTTGGTGAGCTCCTGGATAGGGGCCAGTCACCGGAAAGATGAAGCATGATTAGAAGCTTGGAACTTTCAGCCCCAGCCCCTATCCTCCAGGGAGGGGGAGAGCAGCTAGAGATTAAGTTAATAATTGACCATACCTACGTGATGAAGCCTCCATAAAAATCGCTAAAAATGTGGTGAACATATTCATTAGCCAGGAGGCAGATGTATCCCAACTCCAAGGGGAGAGAAGCTCCTGCTCTAAGGGCCCTTCTAGACCTCACTCTATGTGTCTCTTCATCTGGCTGTTCATCTGTATCCTTTATTATATAATAAACTGATAAATGTTAATAAATGTTCTCTTGAATTCCGTAAGCTATTCCAGCAAATAATTGAAGTAGAGGGGGTCACGGGAACCCCAATTTATAGCCAGTCATCAGAAGTACAGGTAACAACCTAGGACTTGCAATTGGTTTCTAAAGTGCAGGCAGTCTTGTGGTACTGAGCCCTTAACTTGTGGGATCTGATGCTGTCTCCAGATAGATAGTATCAGAACTGAACTGAACTGATCTGTAGGATGCCTAGCTGGTGTTGGAGAATTGGTCAATGCGGGGAAAGAAAATTTGGTGTCCAGAAATGGAGTGATGCATGAATAGAGGAAGAAACAGCACTTTTTTAGTTCGCGAAGAGAAGTTTTCCCAGGTACTTCCCTTTTCAGAATCAGAGATTTTATCACACTTTTTTGGTCTCTGCTCTACCACTGTGTATTGGACATTGTCAGGGTAGAGGATTGAGTAGACAGAAAAGTTTTCTATTATATCATTTGTTGCCAGAGTACAAGGAACCATATCCACCCTGCTAGAGAAAATCATTCATCACCCAGAGCTCCTGAACTCTTAGCTGGATGTGGTAGCTGGACGAAACTTTTGGTTTCATCCCTCAAAGAGGAGATGCTTGTATTTTGTGTAGGAGAATAAGGGTGCTTATTTGGTGGACACAAAAAAGGGCAGAATGTGGCAGAGATGGCTAGCTGTACATCAAAATTCATACTCCCCTTAGTATAGTATAATTGCTGGTGATGAGCAGCTTTTCAGCCAGAGATAATATTTCGCAGCTCGTATTGCATCTGTGAGGGGCCATATGATTAGTTCTCACCAATGGAACAAAGGACAACATGTTGTGTCATCCCAGACAGAGGAGACCAAGATATGCATATGCTTTATCTATTCTCTCTCTCCTATCAACTGAGTACCCTCAGGCCCTAGGTAAGGGTGAAAATATAAGGAAGGAGTCTGGGACCCTACCTCACCACCATGGGGAAAGATGCCTTTGGAACCCCTGAAATTGCAATGTTTGTGTGAATGAGAAATAAATTTTTATTATTACATTAAGCTACTGAAATTTGGAAAATTTGTTTAAGCAGCTAGTGTTACCCCAACTAGTATGTTATACAAGTGGAGATTCCAGGTAGGTAGTTAGGTGGTAGTTAGGTATGAGTCAAGAACTCAAAGGAGAGGTCGAGAAAGAGATCTAAATGTAGAAGTTAACGTTATATGTTAATTTTTTTTTTAGGAAGATTGGCTCTGAGCTAACATCTGTTGGCAATCTTCCTCTTTTTTTTCTCCCCAAAGCCCCAGTACATAGTTGCATATCCTAGTTGTGAGTCCTTCTAGTTCTTCTATGTGGGATGCCGCCACAGCATGGCTTGATGAGCAGTGTGTAGGTCCATGTTCAGGATCTGAAACAGCAAACTCTGGGCCGCCAAAGTGGAGCACATAAACTTCAGCACTATGCAACAGGGCTGGCCCCTGTTAATATGTTTATAAAAACATGAAGCTAGACATCACTCAAGGAGACGGACATCTAGAGATGAGAACCAGGATCAAGGTTCAGCTTGGAGAACTCCAATACTAGAGGTTAGTTAGAGAAGTCAAAATCTGCAAAGGATCCTGAGACTGCTTGTAAAGTAGAAAACAAGAGAATTACATCCTAGAAGCAGACAATACATTCTTTCTTTCTTTTTTTTTTTTTGAAAATTTGGGTGACTTTATTCTGAGCTGAAATCTGAGGACCATGGCCCGGGGCCTTTCTTCCCAAAGGAAGAATAATACATTATTTCAAGGAGCATAGAGTGGTCAATGATGCTCAGTACTGCTGAGAGCCCAATCAAGAGAAGACTAATGAATAGTCCATTGAATTTACTAACTTGAAAACTGTTTGACACCTTTACGAAAACAATGTAAGTAAATTTGATGGGAACATAAGCTTGATTTGAGTAGGTTCAAGAATAAATAAGAAGGGGGAAAATCAAAGATAAAGTCAAGGGTGCACACAGACAGAATGGAAAGCAAAGAAGGATGTGGAGTGAAGGGAAGATAAATACTGAGGTAGCACAATGTGCTAGAGAGAACAGCCAGGACCCAAATGATAAGAAATTGCTGCAGGAGAAAGAGGGAAAGGAAAGGGAGACAGAATCCAGAGCATCATGGTAGGGTGGACCTTTTTTGGGGAGCAGAAACGCTTATCCCTTTGTGGCAAGAAGGAAGACATAGACAATGTGAATACGGATGCATGTGGCTTTATTGATGTATTAATTATGTCTGGTTTTGAGTATTTTTACAATAAAGCGGGAAGTGAGGCCATCAATAAAGGGAGTGAAGAAAGGGGTATTAGAAATCTGAAGAGAGAAGGTATGAAATAGTTATCTCAGAAAGGATAAAAGTGAAACTTCTAGCCAAACATAATAGGATTTCTGGGCGCTTTTGAGTACCAGTTTGAGGGCTTTGTTCATGATTTTTATAGCATATTCAATCACAAGTTATGTGAGTACATATTTTTTCTTCTGTAATGAGCGAAGGTAGATGGCAGATTTAACAAAGGATGGGCTTTTTTTTTTTTAGGAAGATTAGCCCTGAGCTAACATCTGCTGCCAATCCTCCTCTTTTTGCTGAGGAACGCTGGCCCTGAGCTAACATTCGTGCCCATCTTCCTCTACTCTATATGTGGGACGCCTGCCACAGCATGGCTTGCCAAGCGGTGTCATGTCTGCACCCGGGATTCAGGCCAGCCAAGCCTGGGCTGCTGAAGCAGAACTGTGCACTTAACTGCTGCACCACTGGGCTGTCCACGGACGGGATTTTTTTCTAGTGTATACAACAGAGGGAGAGCAAAAGATTTTGGGAGTTTTGCATGAAAGTTATCTGATGATCACTGACCACAAGTAAAGAGGAAATTGAAAAAAGGAGGGAGTAGTGATATTGAAAAGGTACACAGGCTGAGATCAAAGAATTGGAGCAGATTGGAACGTTGGAGTAATTGAACTGCTAAGAGTTACCAGACTTAGGTGGACAGGTCGGAGGGTGAGATACTTGAGACAGACATTTCTGTAAGCATGCAGTTACTGGTGGTGATAGGGTCTAGGGTACGGTGGGATGACAGGAATGGCTGGTAAAGATGAGGGCAGGGGAAGAAAACTGAAGATAATGAGATCAAAGAACTGAGAGGTCAATACATTTACCCTGAGAATGATCAGTACGAAAGATAAGGATTTCAAGCCTTCTCTGAATGATGGAGAATGACCCAGAAAATGGGCTTTATGATAGAAATGAAGAAAGTTGATGGGTGGTATATTCAACTGAACAAGATTCAAAGAAGCTATGTTTTTGAAGAAGGAAGGTAGCAGTAAGAAGAAAGTTCACTCACTGCCATATCCTGACCTTAAGGCACCAGTGAGAATGATGTATGCTTTGCACTTTGAGTTTCGTTCTTCATAAATTTGGAGTTCAAAACTGAACAGGGTGGGATAAAATTTGAATATTGACCAAATAATTTTCCTCCGAAAATTCCTTATAATGTTCCCTGTGGACCTTTCCACAGTCCAGGTTGCTTGAGGATTGCATTTTACCTCATAAAATGGACGCGCTATAGAAACAGAGGACAGGAAAGCAATTCTTGGAGTTTTACAAATCTATGTATGTAAGTTATCTCAAAAGAAAAGACTTTAATTTACAAAAACTGAGCATCTCAGAACAACCATGACAAAAAGATTTGGGAAATTGTATGTTAGTGCAAAAGACTCATTTCTGCCTAAGACTTGGTAAAGATTTTCGTAAGGAGAGACTTTTACTTCTGCCAATAGTCTGTGTTCAGAGCAACGTTCCCAGTACAGCACGTATGAAATGCTGGATATAGTTTTAAGACATTCTTTTTAGAGCAAAAAATTAAGAAAAATCCTCATAGAATAAAAACAATAACAAAGCAAATTCCATTTGAACACAGGAGAGTTAAAGCTGGCAATTGCCCAGAGCTATTTGCTTTCTTTTTTCCTCTTGTCTTCTTTTCTCTCTTCTCTTCTCTTTTCCCCTTCCTTCCTTCCTTCCTTCCCTCCTCTCTCTAGTTCTCTCTCTTTCCTTCCTCCCTCCCTCCCTTCCTCCCTCCCTCCCTCCTCCCTTCCTTCCTTCCTTCTTCCTTCCTTCTTTTCTTCCTTCCTTTCTTTCTTTCTCTTTCCAAGTCTTCCAGTTTCTTTTTTACTTTACCTTATCTTCAGGTAGTTTTGTCACTTTTCAGCATCAGTAATGTTTTGCCATTCCAGGTCAACCAAAGCCATTAAAACTGTCATTGAGTCTGTTTTATTCTTTCCCAATTTCTGGAAAAGTAATGCCATTTTCAGTATTGTCATAATCTTTTTTTTTCAGTTCTTCTTCTTTCATTTCTTTTAAAGTGCCTCCTATGAATTCCCTTTTCTGAAGATATTAGGCAATGATGAAACTCCCACCAGCAATAATAGCTGCTCCAATATTCTGCCATATTATCCTGTAATTTTGGTTTTGCTACATATATTCAATGGCTTACATGTGTTTGTTTTATTCGTACTCTTTTGGATATGTATCTTGCTCTTATTTATCTTTCATTTGGGTGTTTCTTGTACAGAGGATTTACCTTTTTTGTGATTTATATTTGGCAAGCAGACAGTATGATGCATTATTTTTATGGGAATGTGTTCTTGGAAGCACCTTCACTTTATTTTCTGTGCAATATTTCCAATACAATGGAAACATGCTATTTTTCTCTAATACTAACAATAATAAAATGATGAAAGCATTATTCTTACATCTACATTATGAATTTCTGCTATTCTAATACCTATTATATGAGTCAATTTCAAAATAGTATAATTTCAGACTATAATTGCAAGCATGCTAAAGCCCAAGAACATATTCCCACATTTAATGGAACCTCATTGAAATTGCCTACTGAAATAGATGCTTATTGCATCTGAAGAGCACTACAGAAGTCCCTCTTGTGGGGTGGAGGAAGGGAGGAGTCAAATATCTTATAAAAATTTTTTTCAAGTTCTAAAATATATGGTAGATGATTGCAAGCTAATTTTATAAAGAAAGGACCCAGATGCTTTTCAGATTTCATTTAAAGATTCATAAAAAACAAAGTAAGAAGGTATAGAAGCTCAAGGATGATGCTTTTTGCTGCATGAGCAGAAAGCACAAGAAAAAATGATGGGTGCCTTAAAAGTCTTGTCTTGCTAGGCACTGAGATTGATTAAACTATTCTTCAGCAAATGTTTATTCCTTAACCCCATACCTCCTGAGGAGGAGGCCACCTCCCTGTGCTTTTGATTTTGGCCTTCTCCATGTGACTTGTTTTGATCAATGGAATGTGGAAGGAAGTGAGAGTGTACAAGTTCAAGTCCAGATCTTAAATGTCATTGTCTGTTCACACTTATTCAGTAGGTGATTCTGACCTCTCCCAAAGTAGCCAGTGCTCCTACTACCTGGGCCCCAGAATAAACACCCCCTAGAGTGGAGCCACATCTGAAGCAGAGGCTTAGAAGCTGATCAACATGGTCTGAGTATGAGAATAAATACTATTGTTATATGATAGAGCAACAGTGAGGATATTTTATGTGTAGACAAGACTGGCTAATACAGACATCTGAGGACTACAGGAATTAATCAGAATGCTCAGTGTTTACTCACTGCACCCCTGAGCCTTGGACTCTTTTCCAGCTATAATTTAGGTGCCTCCAGTACTGGGAATGAATAGATGCTAATTTTCTCTCAAGACTTACCGTGTCTCGTTAAAAGCTGCCCACCCACTGTTTCTCCAATCCTGGTCTCAGACCCCTGATTGTTCATTTACATCCTGCCTCTTTTAAAGTATGATTTTATATTTGTTAAGAGTTCTCTATTTCTGAGGATATTTGTATCTTAGTGAAAGAATCCTGCTGAGATAACTTAATGTAAATCATATGTATTTTGAGCAACTGACTGAACTAAATGAGAGAAAGGGAATACAAGGTAAACAGCATAAGTGCTTAACAAAATAGCAAAGTGATAGCCTTAAACCGAAACATATCAGTTATTAATGTAAAGAAAAATGAACTAATTTCTCCATTTAAAAGGCAAAGATTGGGGGCCAGCCCCATGGCTGAGTGGTTAAGTTTGCACGCTCTGCTTTGGTGACCCATGGTTTCACCGGTTCAGATCTTGGGCACGGACATGGCACCACTCGTCAGGCCATGCTGAGGCGGTGTCCCACATGCCACAACTAGAAGGACACACAACTGAAAATAGACAACTATGTACTGGGGGGACTTGGGGAGAAAAAGCAGAAAAAAAAAAAAGATTGGCAACAGTTGTTAGCTCAGGTATCAATCGTTAAAAAAAAAAATGGCAAAGATTATCATGTTGGACAACAACAACAAGGCCAACTATACACTACTTACAAGAGAGTCACATAAAATATGATACTGAAAGGTAAAGAAAAAAAGAATTAAGAAAGATGTCTCATACAAACATTACCTAAAAGAAAGTTTTTGTAGCTATAGTAAAATCAAACTAGTAGAATTTCCGGCAAAAAAACCCCTCAAAATATTAGTACAAATAAGGAGGAATATATATATAAATTCTTATAAAGCTAGAGTAATTAACACAATGTTGTATTTTTGCAACAATACATGTGTAGACAATGGAACAGAATAGAGATTACAGGAAGAAATCCATACATATATGACCACGTGATTTATAATTTAAGTGGGACTCCTGAGAAATAAAATATGATAATAGACACTTTGACCAATCATATATAAAGAAATTTAACTATATGGTAAAACCAAATATTAATTTTCTAGTAACATAAGTAAATAACTTACGAAAGAAAGATAAGTAGTTTGAAGTCTTACTATATGGTTTCTAAACTTAATCAAAAAAATAAAAAATATTTCTCTAAAATGACTCTTGAATTAAAACCATTTTCTGCCCTAATATCCTTAATTATCTTAGCAGGTAGGAGTTACTCAGCTGGGTTTCAGGGAGAAGGTGATGGTTGGAGATCCTGCCAGGTGGTCAATCCAGTATTAGAGGTCTGGTAGCAAGAAGAGGGTCATGAGGCTGAGGTTCAGGGATAAGACATAGGATTCAGGAAGGACCAACATATACAGTTGTGTAGTTTGTGGACAACCCAAAGGTATCTAGCAAGGGAGTCCATAAGGGCTAACTACCAATCCTGTGAGTCTTAAGTTCTAGCTGTTTCTTTCCAGACAAGACACCTTTTTCTAATTCACAGAAATATTGTATAGACTATCAGTAGTTCTGCAATCAGGGCAATTAGTAACAACAAGACATGGCTCCAGTTCTGGTGGACGTATGGGGTAGAGCTTTGGTCTCGATTTTCAGAATAAGGCAAAAGCCAGGTTATTAAATTTAGGATATGAAGTCAGAAGGAAAGAAGCAGCAGGGTTGACCTGGTTTTTAGTCCCTTGGGCTCTGATATCTCCCTTGTTAATTACTTTTGACTGTAGACAGATTTGATCTCAAGTCCCAGGGCAAGGTCAAGACTGCAGATAGGAGTCAAATGGCTCCAATACAGGTATAAATGAATAGGGGGAGTAGGTAATGAAGAAAGTCATTATGTCAGCCTTCTAGTTTGTCTCCACTCCAAAACCACAAACTAATGAACAACAAAACATTTTGCCCCTTGCCTGTTAAAGCAGATAATGACTGATTTCCTAAATCTGGTGTGGCCTACATCAAATCCATCTTCCGAATCAGTGGCATACCACATCAACCTAAAGCACATCACACCTTTGCTGAAAACTTTTTGCTGTTCCCCATTGTGTATAGAATAAATATTAAGGCGGCTTACAAATACATCCATGATATGATGCATGCCTATTTCTTAAACCCTAATTCATTTAGGTCTTCACATCTCAAGTTATACTCTATAACCTCAAACCAATTTTTCCCAGAATTTTCTAAGCAGCCCTATTTTCCTAGAACATCAAACCTTCTTCTCACTTGCTCAGGTAGCACCATCTCTAGCAAATCTTACCTGATGTCCCTTCCTTCTGTGTTCTCATATTACCCATACATATCTTCATCACTGCTTTCATATTTACTCATTCATTCATAAAGTACATCTATAGTGTTCACTGTGTCATAGTCACTACACTCAAAGCTGGAAATAACAAAAGAGAAAGACAACAGACAAAGATAAAATAGGCAAGGTCATTCCCTATGGCTCCTCTTAGTCCAGTGGGAAAAATAGACAATGAAATTACACTCCTGTGTGATGACTGCTACACCAGCACAAGGTTTTATCGTTGTTCAATTTTCTTTTTCTTGCAAGTCCTATGACTGCATTTTACTAACTTCTCTCTCTCTAATACCTAGCAAACTGTAAGTAAGCACACTGTAATTGATAAATGCCTGTTGAATGATTTTCTTTTCCAACCACTCCTAAATTTAACTACTCTGCCCAGATTTCAGTGCTTCTATGATATCCTCCCTAAGAAGTCCTCTTGTTTCTGGTCTGACCAGTCTTCTAACTGCCTGCTCACTCACTTTCCATTGATCATGTTTTCTCCTGTGCACAAACCTCCAATGGCTTTCATTCATGTTAGAGTAAAATATAAACGTCTTAGATTGGCTTAAAAAGCTCTTTATTTTCTGGATCATGATGGTCTCATAACCTCATTTCCCTCCACTATCCTCCTTTCCTCTAACCACGCTCAACGTCATCAATTCCTCAAACACGCTAAGCTTAGTCCCACTTCAGGGTCTTTGCTGTTTGCCCTCTGCCTGGAACACTTGAAGGCTGAGGGCTAGAATCATCTGAAGACTTGCTCACTCAAATATGGGACAGGTGATGCTGAAACACTTACACATGGTAAGACCTTTCTTCATGGCTTGGGCTTCCTCCCAAAATAGCAGCTGGGTTCCAAGGACATGGGTCTGAAGAGAGAGATATCCAAGCAGAAACTCTTTGTAGCCTAGCCTCAAAGTCATGTAGTGCCAGTTTTGTTTCTTTCTATTTGTTGCAGTAGTTACAAAGCCATGTCCAATTTGAAGGGGGTGGGAATTAGATGCCACCTCTTCACTGGAGAGTGGCAAGGTTCTGGAAGAGCATGTGGGACTGGAAATATTGCTGTGTTATTTGGAAAAAAATACAATCTGCCACAGAAAGTCTCATTGAAAACATTCTATTTGAACAAAGAATTGACATGACATTTGAAGAACAAAAGAAAGCACTTTCCAGACAGGAAGAGCAACGGAAGCGCTCTTTAGACAGGAGCATGGCTGACACATTCAAGGAAGAGCAAAGGCACCACTGTGATAGAGCACCATGTCTCTGTTCCCTCTGAAGCCCCTGTCACCTCGCTGCCTGAGTTGTTCACAAAACACACCTGCCTTTGTCCTCTCTCCAGGCTTAGGGAAAGCTTTTCCAGCCCCAGCGACTTCCTCCTTCTGGCTACTTGAAGCGATTTATGTCTTAGAGTGGCGACTAGGAATAACTGTGATTTTACTTCAGAGAGTTAATATTCTACCTGTGCGTGAACACATGCCTCTATTTAAAACTTTAAGTTAAATAAGCTTAAATCAGCTTATGACATGACTTGTATGCACACAAGCAGTGCAATTTAATGTGAAATAGAGATTTTTGTCAGTTTAGTTTCTATATCATGTCTTTTTAAAATGTAGTCAGTAAATTTTAATCAAGCATGTCTGGTATTGTTTTTAAAGTCACAGAGCAAATCCATTGTCATGCTTTGAAAATGCACCTAAACAGATTGGTAATTCACTCTTTCTTGTTGAATAAAGTGAATTTGCGCATGGAAAATTTTTGCTGTTTCTCATATCAAGTTCCATTGGTGGAAGCAGGTATTGCTCATTACAATGAAATTGGCCAGATCAAGTTAAAAATCTGTTAATTTAATTTTGTTTAGATACAAATTAGCAAAATTTCTCCACCTTTTGTTCACATGAATCTAATATAATTACTTTTTGGAACTATTAGCATTTTAAATATATTTCAAGTATCATTTTCTGAGTAATACTGTTACTGAGAGTCTAAATGTAATAAATAGGTTTTCTCAGGAAAAACATCTATTAATACAATGCCAAGTGATTTTTATGTTTTGTGCATTCAGAAAGAAAATGGTATGTTTCTGAAAGTAGAATGATCTCGTAAATGTAACCATGAATCAGACAAAGCATGTGAGATATCCAAAATTCTACTGTTACTAGGTAACATTTTAAATATCCAGAAGAGTTTAGTAGCCTTGAAAAATATGCACAGGATAATTTAGCCCTGGAAGGGAAACTTTGCATACCTTAAAAGTCAAACAAACGTACAATTCTCGTAAATGTCTGCCTGGAAGAGACTTCAAGACACCTGTGAGTGGAAGGAAAGTCAGGTAAGCTGAGCTGTGAGACCTACCTCTACATGCATTTTACAGTTGGTGACCTAGTGACCACAAATGGAGGCTCAGATGACAATGACACCAAGGTTTCTGAGTGTCTTCAGATCCAGATCTCCTGTCCTGCTCAAATCTGGGATCTTAAGTAACCTCAGATCTCTGGCGGTCCAATTTAAAATGGCTTCAGGCCCCTTTCCAAGTGTATTTTTTCCCATGGTAGGTATCACCTTTTTTCCCCTCAATTTTTTTATTGTGGCAAAATACACAAAACATAAAATTTATTACCTTAACCACTTTTAAGTGCACAGTTCAGTGGTATTAAGATATTGTTGTGCAATGATCACCACCACCCATCTCCAGAGCTCTTTTCATCTTGCAAAACTGAAACTCTATACCCACTAAACAACAGCTCCCCATTTCCCCATCCTCCCAGCCCCTTGCAAACACTATTCCACTTTCTGTCTCTGTGACTTTGGCTGCTCTAAGTACCTCATATAAGTGGAATCATACAGTATTTGTTTTTTTTGTGCCTGGCTTATTTCACTTAGCATAATGTCCTCAGGATCCATCCATGTTGTAAGCATATATCAGAATTTCCTTCATTTTTAAGGCTAAATAACATTCCATGGTATGTATACATGACATTCTGCTTATCCATTCATCCTTCCATGGACACTTAGGTTGCTTCCATGTTTTAGCAATTGTGAATAATTCTACCATGACCATTGGTGTGCACCCGTCTCTTCAAGACCCTGCTTTCAATTCTTCTGAAATATACATGCCCATAAGTGAAACTGCTGCATCACATAGTGATTCTGTTTTTAAGTTTTTGAGGAACCGTCATACTGTTTTCCACAGAGTCTGTACAATTTTACATTTGCCGCAGCAGTGCACAAGGGTTCCAATTTCTTCACATGCTCACCAAAATTTTCTGGGATTTTTTTTGATGGTAGCGATCCTAATGGGTGTTCTATCACTTTTTAACATACTGTAAATTGCATGATAAATTTATTTTGTTTATTATTTCCCTCTCCCTTAAGAAGTTAAAGTCGATGAATGCAGTCTTGCTTTCTCCCTGCTTTGCTCACGGTGCTGTCCACCGTGCCTAGAACAGTGCCTGGCACATGGTAGGTGTTAAAGAAATAATTGTTGAATGAATGAACAAATAAATGAGTGAGTGAGTTGAGTTTGATTTTATTTTCTTATAAGTATGCATCTTTTAACCAGAGGAGTATGATGGATTAAGAATTTAGAGATGTAGAAGCAGAATACTAGAATTAACATTTTTGCGTTTAGAAGAAAATTACACATTAAAACCTTATATAATAATAATTTTAATCAGAATTTAGTTTATTAGCATGAAAGTCTTGTTACTTCACTTTATTATGTAAAATTGGATAATTTATTTAGAACGGTGATTTTTAAGTGGAAACATTACTAAGTGTATGCATAGTGTTAGGATATCTGACAGAACTTTATCAGGTTTACCACGTTTAACTATTTAATTTACTAGATGTATAAGAGTTATTTAGGTAATCAGGCAGGATCTATTTGCAGACAACTGAAGTACTTAAGAAGGAAATAAAGTACATTAAATTCATAAATGTAACTTGAAATGTTGAAGGGGTGTAACTGTTGAAGAAGTTCCAAATGTTATTCAAAGATGTCTTAAAATTGATTATTAAAATTTACCAGTATTACAAGTGAATAATAAGATTATGAGATGAATTGAAGAAAGTATCAAGTTCGGGAACTGGCCCCATGGCCGGGCGGTTAAGTTTGCACACTCAGCTTTGGTGGCCTAGGGTTTCACGGGTTCGAATCCTGGGTATGGACATGGTACCGCTCATCAGGCCATACTGAGGCTGTATCCCACATGCCACACCTAGAAGGACCCACAACTAAAAAACATGCAACTATGTACTGGGGGCATTTGGGGAGAAAAAAAGGAGAAAAAAAAGAGAAAGTATCAAGGTTTTAAAATTGCAAATTTAATAGATTGAGTATACACAAGATAAACTTCTGAAGTTTCTTTTCTGCTCATAAAACTATCTGAGCGGTCAGCCCTGTGGCCAAGTGGTTAAGTTCACACACTCTGCTTCAGTGGCCCAGGGTTTGGCAGGTTTGGATCCTAGGCGTGGACCTAGCATGACTCACCAAGCCATACTGAGGCAGCATCTCACATAGCAGAACCAGAAGGACCTACAACTGGAATATACAGCTATGTACTGGGGGGCTTTGGGGAGAAGAAGAAGAAGAAAAAAATTGGCAACAGATGTTAACTCAGGTGCCAATCTTAATTTAAAAAAAAACTATCTGTGAGGACACCAAAAGAACTCACATCAACAATGCCAAATATAGTACTTTTAATGATGCTTTTCAAGCAAAAGTATGACTTTTTGCATTAAATGCTGTATGTTCAGGGAATACCCAATTGGAGGATTTCTTGTTTGGGATCAAATCACCATCTGTCATAATAAAAAGAGGATTATGTATAATACTATCTATTTATCTGCTCTAGTTCAAACAGATCATAGTATTGTTATTGAAAACAAGAAAACCTGCTTTAGAACAAACCAACTACATTTAAATAAACTGAAACCATCAGCCACTCTATCATCTATCAAACATACACATTCTTCTTTAATCATCCATTATTATTTTTATCACTTTAAAGACAGTTTTGAAGATTAGGTAGAATGATAAATAAAAGATTGGCATAGAAATAATACCATGTTGATTAGTGAATAGCTTTACCATGTTGAAGAAAGCTACAGTTATGTCATTAAATGCTTCCCAAATTTCTACTTTTCCTAATTTAGTGATATTTAGTGCATCTTCACATTTTCCATACATAGACTATAGGAAGATAAAAACTGCAGTAGCCTACTATAATTCCAGAGAAAGAATAAATTATTATGAAAATATTATAAACTTGATTTGGCACAGATTTAAGCCATACAAACCTTTGGGAAATATTTTAAGCCCTCAAGGCAAATAATTGCCTAAAGCACAGGCAATCTAATTTTTTTTAAATCTGAGTTCCTGCATTACTTGTGTCGACTGAAATGAAGAGTTCAGGTAAAGGTTAATTAAAGGAGTCTATTTGACAATCAAGATGAGGAATTTGCATCCCAGGAAACAGTCCAACAGAGTATTCTGAGGAACTGCTCCGAGGTGAGTGAGTTTAAGCACGGCTTAAATCTCCTTCACAAAACAGTGCATGTGCAGGGAAGAGGAAAAAAAGCTTACAACTAGATTTCATATATGTCAAAAAGGGATAGAGTACACCTGGTTTTTCTCTAGATTACACATTAAAGGTAACATAAACAAGAATTCCTTGGTTATACACCAAACAAGTTCAGAGATGCTGATGTTATCTATGTGTGGAGGGAGGCAAGGACTAGAGCTGTTCTTTATTCCCTTGATCGCTAAGAAATGCAGCTGTGGATGTAGGAGTGAGGTCCCCTTTATATTTTCCTCCTGCTGATTTTTCCAGCTGGCATCTTCAGTCTTGAGACGAGGGGTTTGCAAGGTCAGTCTGACACAGCTGAAGGTGGCCTGCGTGGCTGCGTCACAGTACAGCATGGATTGTATTGTACTGACTTTAAGCCTGTGCAGTTTTCTTGCTAGATTCACCTGTCAGACCAGGGAGAGGGGTCCCCCAAATCTGTCCACACTTGTATTCTTAATATTGTTCTTTTTAGTATTTTCCTCCGATTAAAAACTTCCCAGAATTTCAGAGGTGATTCCTTTGCCTTACCTGATGTTGGTAAGAACATAGAATATTGTGCTCAGTCTGAGGCTTTTTATTTTCAGGAGAACATTGAAAATCTAGAGAATGCTTTCTGTTTTCATTCATTTGTTCATTCACTCATTCACTCATGCCTTTATCAAATACTTATTGAGCATTTGCGTGGTCCAGGAAGCATAAAAGGCACTATTTAAGGTGGGAGGACATCCTTTTTAGGAATTTGGAATCTATTTAAGGCAACTTTGGAAAGCTTACTCATTTTCCCCTGGGATGACCTTTAAAATATGTAAAATTATTAAAGCTATAATCAAAGTTTGCATAATCATGAAACTGAACGAACTAGCTGCAGGGTGTCCAAGAGAAAGCTGTCACCTACAGAGCCTGCTTAACCAGAGAATTCCCAGACAACTGTATGGAACTCCACAGGCCAGTTTGCAATTGTCATACGTCATGAAATTTTGTTGCCTTAACCAGAACTGGTGTTTGCAGGGAAAATTACAAAAAGAAACTTTGTACATTTTACACCCACTAGAAACTTTTGGTGAAATTTTAAAGAATATGTTATAAAAACTAGCTTATTTAGATCCCTAGTAATCTGCCAAAAAGGATTTACCATTTCTGGACCAGATCTTATTTGATACTTGAATTATTAGGGGACTAAAATTTCAGATCACTAAGATACAGAGACCAAACAAATGTTTTTACTTTCTACGCTCCTATTGAAAAAATGAAAAGTATTTTCAGGAATTCTAATCCTAAGTAAAAACTAGAAGTTCTGGATAAAAATAAAATAAAACAAAATAAAATCTATTTGGAGGCACAGGAAGTCTGCCAAACAGTAAAGATTTATAAGACCAAGATCCCAGAGAGAATGGAAGCTCAGAGAGGTAAATCCAGGTTGCCAGTTCCAAAGGTAACTGCTGAGGCTGCAAAGCTAAGCAGAGACTTTGATAGATTCGAGAAGTTCCAGTGACAAAAAGCTGGGTTTTAAGGACTACAAAGAAGGAGGAAGCCTAGTAAATATTACAGGTTTTACCCTGGGACCCTAGAGGGCCCCACCTTAGGAATCAAGGGTGAGCCAGAATTAAGGCTCAAATTAGAATCATTTCAATCCCTGATTAGATTAAGATGACCTGAGATTCCTAGCCCCTCAACCAAAAGTAAATTCTCTAGGGGGAAATATCATCTAGAGATTCAGGTTATGTGTAATTTTCCATATATAATATCTGATATTAAAAGAAAAATCACCAGGCATAACAAAGTGAAAAGAGAATGAATGAATTGGAGTATGGGTCAGAAAAAAATGACTAATGTATGGGAGACAAAAAGAAAATACATAAAAGGGCACAAGAAACATGTGACATGGTAAAATGGTCCATCACATGTGAAATTGGAGACTTAGAAAGAGAGGAGAGAGAGGCAATGGGACAGCAGCAATCTTTGAAGAGATAATGCCTGAGATTTTTTTTTTTCCAAAATTGATTCTCATGATGAAGAGCTGAGAAAAATCCCCCTGTGGCTGTGATAGGAAGAAGGAAAGAACTGTCATTGTGAAAAACTCTGAAAGAATTCTCCATAACAAAGACCTACTCCTTAATGGAAAAATCTTTATGGAGCCTTATCCCAAGTGAGGGAAGGGCATTTCACTTCAGCCCCCTCTGGCCTTTCTGTCTCACATAGGAGAAGACATACTTGGGAAGGTAACAGTTCAAGGACACAGGTCCACTAAAAGACTGAATTTTAATCATAAGATTATAGAATGCTTCCCCTCCCCTACACCTCACCATGTACCAATGGTGCTCCAGTACAATAACAGTGGATTATGCTGAAAGAGCTGCAAAACATAGACTCTGCCTAAGGAGGAGTACTTAGGGAAGCCTAAGTCAACAGTGGAGAAAAAAGAGGACACTAGAGGAATTTGAAGCCTCTGGTACTTACAGCTACAGCCAATTCTTAGAAATAGTAGAGAATCCAGCTAGGAGCACGTCTTTTATATGCAACCTAACCAATCTAAAACCAGCCTCTTCTATCTGGCCCATACGCCCCAGATGCAATATTCTTCTGCCTTAATCATCCCATGGCCATGTACCAGGCAACTAGGGACTACCCTTACAGCCTAGAACCCATCAAAATTATTCAAAGTAGCCAATCCTGAACTGTTCACCCTGTTCTGCCTTGACTTCCCCAGGGAAACCCCAATAAAGACTGTGGCCTAATCGCTCCTGTCTTCTGTCTGCTGACCACCCATGTGGCCCTGGGTGTCACGCTGTGCCTCCTGTCTCTAGGACCTGTGAGTATAAAAAACTTTGCTGTTTTCTTAGTCTCTCTTTTGTGTCTTCCTGTAGCGAATTTGTCCCACCACCTCATAAAAGAATACAAAACAGGCACACATACCAAAAACAATCTTGGAGACCACTACCCTAGAAGTCTTTGAGGCCTTCTTCAAGCACGATATGAGCCTTTCTTCAATATTCGCTTAGCCTCTGCTTGAACTATTCCAGCATGCTTTTAAACTCACCACCTCTTGAAGAAGCTGACTATATTATTGGAGTAGGCTGCCTGCAACAAGCAAGCAGTCCTGACATTGGCATTTTCCAGGTGAAAAGAGAAGAATGGAAAGAGTTCGTAGGGCCACTACTTTTATCTTTAGGTATGATTCAGCAGCACGGAAAAGTGAGTTAATCACCTGATCCCTGAAAAATATTGAAGTGCTCTTGCCTACCTCGACCAGGGCTCTAGAGGGTTTTTGACTAAAACACTCCAGGGCCAGTTAGGCCAAAGCACCTTTTCCTCACTCTATCATTCAAATATCACCTTTCCCGTGATATATGCAGTAAATAATCCACTGATCAGCATCGTCATTTAATTCAGAGAACTGAACAAGAATCTTTGACATATTTGAATTTGGAATCTAGAGGAAAATGAAGTATTTCCTGTAAGAACTTTCCTTTAATCATTAGTAAATCTCAACAAGGCAGTGTGAAAATAATTTTCTCTGACCCAGCAAACAAACAAACAAACCACAAAAACATCTGTTTCTACTTTCCCAAAGTGGAAATGATGACAGCTACTACACTCTAATTGGCTGGTTCAGGAAACCATTCAACTATGGGTCGACCTCTGTTTAACTTTCACACTGTTTTATTGTAAGGAAGACATTTTCTTGGAGGAATGAAATTGATTCTAGTAACTTCAAGGCTGAATTTTGGGCAATAAATAAAAATATTCTAAATTGGCCTGTGGGGGCTGGCCGAGTGGTTTTCATGCGCTCCACTTCGGTGGCCCAGGGTTTGGCTGGTTCGGATCCTGGGCATGGACGTGGTACCACTCGTCAGGCCACACCGAGGTGGCGTCCCACATGCCACAACTAGAAGGACTCACAACTAGAAATATACAACTATGTACTGGTGTGATTTGAGGAGAAAAAAAAAAGACTGAAAAAACAATTGGCCTGTAAACTAAAATTTAGAAAAAGGGAATGTAAACCCTGGCTTTAGAACTGAAAATAAAGAAAAATGAAGTGTAAGAAATTTGTTGAGTGTATTATCTTTACATCCACTCTGGGTTACAGCAGTTCCAAAAGGTTTCTTTTTCCTCTTCTCCTTCTTGTTTTTAAATTTCAGCTTTATTGAGGTATAACTGGTGTATACAATTGACTTGAAGCTTCTTGACACCATCTTCTCTTACACCCCTGTGCCTGCCATTCCTGCCTGACTCAATTCAGATGTTGTCCATGTAGCCCAGATGAGCCAAGTGGATGGCACATTGCTCGCAGCGATGTACCCTTAGGTTAGAGGTTATATGAGGTTAGTAGAGATTCTGAAGCTGTGTTAACCCAGGTGATTCTGAGCTATGTCGGTGGGATGAAGAGACAACATGTAATAGGGTCAAACATGTAAATAGATATATCATAACGAAGGCAAAGTCTGATGAGATGGGACTGGAAAAAAATTACAAAGAGGTTATGAGACGAATAAAGAGTTAAACAAAGATAGTTGTAGAGTAGGATTTGGGTCTAGCAGTTCAACGTGTCTCCGAGACCCCTTTTAACGAGAAGCTCTGAGCCTGCTGCGGAAACTGGCTTGCCAGGAGGGGCACAATCACTCCCTCCTCCCCTCCTGCCCTCTCCACCCTAACCACAGATGTGCCTGGTCTTAAGTGCGCTTGAGGAGGTAAGAGGCCCTAGCCACGCCCTAGCCAGGCACTGACACAGACTGTCAGGACTGGTTTGGCAAAGAGGAATGCGGCAGCTTCCAAAGTTACGCATAATAAAGAGTAAAGAAAAATGAGATTAATAGAAAAAGTGAGCGATTTTAGGCAAGAAGGTGATGAGGCTGATAACACTGGATCTCTGGTACGAGTCAAGAAACCTAATCTCCCACTTGGCAGCGGTTTGTGTCTTTGAAATACCCGTGGCTCTCAGCAAAGCGCGCTTTTCTGCAAGGCTGTGAGGGACGCTCGGCCTCGACTACAAAATATTACATGCAGTGGGGAGCTCTTTCAGGCATGGATGCGCAGATGGCTGGGAAACTCTGGGGGCTGCGACTATGTAACTGGTGCTTTGAACACGGTGGACTCATGCAGTGTAATCCAAAAAACAGCTTTACTCCTGTCTTTTGTTGTCCCATTAAATCTGCCCAGTAGGAGGAATCCTTCTGTCTCCATGAAAACGCAATCCCTCTGAGTTTTCTGGTCACTCTGTGATAAGAGAAAGCCCTATGATCTTTTAAAGTGACAGCATTACTTTAAGAGATGAAACATTGCAATATAAATGATAGCAATTCATATGATTAAGTTAAAATATTTTATAAATATATTTCAAGTATTTTATAATATTTTCTGCAATAATGTTAATTTATATGCCACCCCAATACAATGCTTGAATGTGATTTGTAAAATTTAGGGCTCATTTCTGAATCTAAGAAATTTATTGACAAATTCAGTTGCTACTGCTTCAGCAGAATGAAGTATCTCAAAACCGAAATGAAGGAAAAATCACCTAAGAACTAAAAAAAAAATTAAAAAAAATACAGTGACAACATAGTCACAACTCTGAAATGCAATATGTCCTAGATAATAATCAAAACTTTAAATCTGATTTCAACATAAAATCTTCTCACTTCCCTCCAGCTTTAGCCTTCTTTGAGCTGGCTACTGAAAGTAGGAAGGGGGATGTGGTCTTTCTTTTCTCTTTTATCCTGTCCTGCTGTTTCTCCTCCTTTCTCAGGTTTTTATCATTTCAGGTTTCTTGGTCCTTCCTGTGCTGATGGGAAATGGCAGAGAGAAGAGGTAAGGGGGATTAAGGCAGGGGGCGGGAAAATCACAACAGTCCATCAACTTTCTCCTCCAAAACCTTCTTCATAAAATCCTTTGACTGTCCTTCTATTTTTTTCATATTTCTGATGTAGGAGGGTTTAAATGAATTTTGGCTATTTTCTTTGAAATTCTGCATGCAAGGAAGTCTCACACTTCCTTGAATGCAGTACTGTGTGTATTCTGCTGCTTCATTCAAAGGTTCCAGTTTAATATCCTGTTGCAACTATGTCACGAAGTGTTGGTGTCTTAGTCAGTTTGCGCTGCTATAACCAAGTACTGTAGATGGGTGATTTACAAACAACAGAAATTTATTTCTCACAGTTCCAGAGTCTTGAAATCCAAGACCAGGGTGCCAGCATGGTTGGATTCTGATGAGAGTCCCCTTCCTTTATGTAGACTACGGATTGTTCATTTTAATCTCACATGGCAGAAAAGCAAGAGAGCTCTCTGGGGTATTTTTTTTTACAAGGGCACTAGTCCCAGCTGTGAGGGTTCTGCCCTCATGATGTAATCACCTCCTACTACCATTACATTGGGGATTAGGTTTCAACATATGAATTTTCAACATATGCATCGACACTAACATTCAGTCCATAGCAGTTAGGTATATGTGAGTTCTGTCCTCAGGGAAAGAGGTAACCCTGTAATTCCGCCTAGAGGCTTAGTTTTCCTGGAGACATTCTTCAAGGACCAGATTCGTATGGTTCATCTGGTGGTTGTTCTAGTAGCAGTGGCAGTGGGAATGTACATTTGTCCTAAGAGAGCTTGGAAGAGCCCCTGGAAGGCTGATACCAGCTGGTGTGCTTAATCAGGTATGATGTGGTTAGGGGGACTTTAATACACCTGCCATAAAAGCAGGGTTCTAGTGGTTTGAGCAGAGGATGATCTAACGCAATAGATAGATGATCATTTTTAAGGGTCAACAACAATGTATGTGGAGTCCTCAGGGCAGTCTAAGACAAAGTCTATAGTTTCTACTGTCAAGAACCCTCAAGTATTAGAAGATTACATCCAGCATATTTTAATATATCTGAGAGCAGTGTGTTGAATGTAGAAATCACAAAATTTTCAGCCTAAGTTGAACCAGTCCAACATTTCCCTGTCTCCATGCTTTGGTTAAAATTATCTTGACAACACCATCTTCTTTCCCATCATCGCTTGGGTGGCTGACTTATAATTCTATGTTTTCACGTCATATTCAGGAGTTTGCTTTTATCTTAAGACAATGGTGAGTTATTGAAAGGTTTCAAGCTAGAACAATTATATGATGAGATTTGCATTTAAGAAATCTTATTCTGGCAAGAGTGTAGAGGATAGATTAGAGACAAATGAAACTGATCAGTACGCCGACAGTTAAGAGAAAGTGGAGGAAGAGTCAAAAATAAAACTAAGAAAACAAAAATAAAGCAGAAAGGGGAGAAATATAAGAATGGTACAAATGCCCAAAGTGGAGGGAGTGATAAACACTGCTTCTAATCATTATGTGACAAATACTAGAAAATATTATCATTTCCATTTAATAAGGGCATTGTTGGCTTCTAACTGAATTGTACATGTGTCAATTCATGTCTTTTTAAACAAGAAATAAATTAAGATAAATCAATGTCTTAGCTATATAAATTCCTGAATTAAAAAAATTGGAAACAAAAAACAAAGGCTGTGAAATGATATTTCTAGAAACTGCCTAAGGTCTTAATTTATTGGATGTTCCTTTTTTTTTTTTTTTTTTGGCCACTAAACCCTTTCTTCAGATGAAATCTTACTTAAAACTCAACATGTGTAAGAGATCTGGAATGCCAGTCTCCCCCTTCCCTAACCCTCACCTTCACTGGCTCCTAATGCACTCTTAAAGGGTCTATGGAACTCTATTCTGGTGACTCATCATTTAAAGTTGATAATTTATATTGGGAATTCTCTGAGCTCTGGGGCCTTTTCTGTTTTGTTTACCACTTTATTCCCAATACCTAACACAGCACCTGACCCGAAGGTGTTGCCTGGTGAATATTTATTAAATGAATGAGTGAACGAATATTCGACAGAGAAAATTAAGTGACTTGGACTAAATAACACAGCATTGATGAGGCTGAGACTTAGTATATAACAAGCGACTGGGTAGATATTGGTAGCATTACCAGGATAGGAGATAAAGGAAGGGAAGTATGGGGAAAAGGATGCTGAGATCCGTTTTGGATTTGAGTCTGAGGTACTTGTGGGGCATCCACATAGAGGTATCAACAGACAATGAGAGTCAGTCTATTCAGCTTAGACTCAATGGTCCAGCACTTAAGCTTCTCTTGGAAAACGCTTTCATTCTTTTTTACTTTCAAAAACTATAATAGTCCTGGGATGTTTCCCGCTCTCATAAGGCCATTAGGGCAGAGTTTCTTAAACTTTAATGTGTAAACAAATCATGTGGGGAATCTTGTTAAAATGCAGATTCTGACCGAGAAAGTAGGGCCCGAGCTTCTGCATTTTTAACAAGTTTCCACGTGATGCCTAAGCTTCTCCTTCACCACTGTGTTTTGAGTAGCAAGGCACTGGAAATCAGTGCAAATGGCACTGAGAGTTGGTTAGCAGCTGTTTTTTTCTTTCTGTAAAATTTTACAATCACTATAATTAGAGACTGGTGAACTTGTAAAATCCTGGGGTTTTTTCCAAATAAATGTCTTCTCATAAACTTTGTTTTTGCATTTTAAAGATCATGTTTAGGTTTTTTATGTTTGCTTTGAAATGTAATATGGCTTTTAATTAATAATTTAATTCAAGACAAACCCTCTCTTGATTTTAATAGTGATCCTATAAACTATTTATTCTTTCAAGAAGTTATTTTAGCTTTTAGCCGTTAAGCAAAAGACTTCAGGCTAGGTTTAGCAGCTGTTAGAAATAATGCAGTAGAGAGGCAGGCTCTGGAAATAGGTAAATTCAAGACATTTTGAGACATCTAAGCGCTTAAAAGTATCAGTTGCAAAATAGTGACCTAGTTAAAGCTAGGCAGAGGTATAGCTATTTTTATCCTGAAACGCAGAGACCATCCTCACCCCAAAGACAAAGAGATTTTTTTAGAAACCAGTAGTATTTGCTAGATATCACTAGGTCCATTTAAATTGAATGAATAACATAGGTTGGATCTGTACCTTCATCTGTAAGCCATTTCTCCTTTACCCTGATTGTTTCGTAAAGTTATATTATTCATTTTCTCTTTCGCTCTTCCAATCAAAAAACTTTTTGGGATTTGTTGTCATTCTAGATACTGAGACAACTTTAAGTTAGACAAAGATCTTGAGCTCATGAGACTTAATTTTATGGGAAAACAGAAACAATAAAGAAGTAAATACATATGATAATTTCATGTGAAGATATGTACAATCAAGTGTTGGTTAATGATAGGGAGATGTTCAGAGAAATGAGTTGTTAGGTGATTTTGTCACGTGAACATCATAGAGTATACTTACACAAACCTAGATGGTATAGCCTACTACACACCTAGGCTCTGCGGTACTAATCTTATGGGACTACCTTTGTATATGCAGTCTGTCGTTGACTGAAACTTTGTTATGCAGTGCATGACTATACAATTAAGAAAAGAAAACAGGAATGAGCTAGAAAGTGACTGGTATTAGGGGATACTCTTAGATTGGGTGGTCTGGAAAGTTCTATCTAGGGTGTAACATCTGAGTAGAGACACGAGTAAGATGAAAAAATGAACCATATTAATATGAAGAGAAGAGAGAACAGTAAAGTCAAAATGCCATATGTAAAGAATAAGTTTGGTGTGTTGAAGGAAGATCAAGACGACCAGTGAGATGAACGGCACAAGGGAGGGGAAAGCGGTAGGAGACAGAAATTGGAGAGATAAGTAGCAGCCACATCAGGCAGAGCTTTGAAGACCCAAGTAGGAAGTCTGGATTTTATTCTAAGTGTGATTGCAAATATTTAGGGTTTTATGCAGTAAATTACATGATCTTATTTATTCTCCCTTACGACCTTCTCCTACTTTCTCAGATTAACAAAGTCATGGTTCTCTTTAAAGGCCCAGTTCAAATGTCATAGTCACTGTAAAACTTCCCTTAACTTTCCCAGTACTTTCTCTCCTTAGTGTTCCCATTTGCACACTCGTCTTGTGTAGTACATGCTTCTACTATAATACATTTCTCCACTAAAGTACTTATCACTTGTTTCCAACTTATCTTTTTTCTAAACTGTTAGCTCCTTAAGGGCAGCGACTGTGTGTTTATTCACATTCCTGTATGTCCAGTTCACCGCGCAGTGCATAGCACACAGTACTAAGTAAGTGATTACTGAATGAACAAATCGCTATTTGAATTGTTCGCAGACCTATGCTTCTGGTCATAACCTCTCTATTGAATTCCACTCTCATATTTTCAAATGCCTATGGCATTTTCAATTGACTGTTAAATTTTTCCTCAAACTTGATAAGAAAATTTCACATATTGAGGTATTTAGGGAAGCCATTCTGATTTATACCTGATTCGGCCTGAACTTTGTGTGAACTAAAGAAGTCTGACTTATGACCCGTCAAACACACATTATACCTCTGCTTTAACCATTAAAGGATGCATTCCATCATTACCCTACCGTCAGGAAGGTGCTCTGTGAACATAAAAATTAATGCCTCTCAGGGCCGGCCCAGTGGCCCAGTGGTTAAGTTCGCACATTATGCTTCTCAGCGGCCCGGGGTGCGCTGGTTCAGATCCCGGGTGCGGACATGGACTTGGCAAGCCATGCTGTGGTAAGTGTCCCACATACAAAGCAGAGGAAGATGGGCACGGACGTTAGCTCAGGGCCCGGCTTCCTCAGCAAAAAGAGGACGTCAGGCAGTAGTTAGCTCAGGGCTAACCTTCCTCAAAAAAAAAAAATTAATGCCTCCCTTCCTGTGATTGTAGATAAGACTCTCTTCCCATGGTGCCAGGGCCATGTCAACCCACTGAGTACATGCTAATCTGTAACAAAAATACTTTCTTGACACCTTGAAAAAAATCATATCCCTGCCATGCTTGACGTATGTTCTTTGTTCTGCAATGGTATGTAAACTGTGCCAAAAACCATGCTTCTCCAGAGTGGTTTCTCCCCTGGTGAAGGCTGCACTCCCAGGCTAGTCCTCAGCTCGGTTTGAATAAAAAACTCTCTTCTGTTCTTACTATAGATTGATTACTGGTTTTTGCATCAACAAACTCAACATTATAAACTCAGTGTCTTGTTCTAACTTTTCCTTTTTTATTGGTAATACCAACTTCTTCCCAGTTTCCTCAGTTAGAAATTTGAGAGTACGTTGATTCTTCTGATGATGATATTCGGGATTTCGTCTACTCTATTTTACTGACTCTGGCCCTGGCTCAGACTTTCATCACTTAATTCCTGGAAAAATGCAATTGACTTTTGGCTGGCTGGATGGTCATTCTGACTCAAATTTCTTCTCTTCTCAAATTCATACTGTATATCACTGCAAGATCAGTGTCACTGAAATATCATCTTATTCATAAGTTCATGCATTGTTCTCCTTAAATACTTTTGCACACAATATGTGTATGACATGTCTTTCTCTTGTACAAAAGCTTAATTAATGTTCACATGAAGTAAATGAGATATTTTAATTTCCATTTTACAGATAAGGAAAATGAGATTTAGGTATGTTAGGCTATCTGCCCAAAGCCACAGTTAGACCAACAAAGAAATGGTAGAGCTGAGATTTGAACATGGGTCTTTTTTGCCAGGAACACTGAGCTCTGCTTAATCATTGCATTAGTGAATAGTATTTAAGTTTAAATTCCTGCTTCTCTTTGGAGGATTTCCATGATACAATCTTCCTTAACTTCCGATTACTGCTGAACTTGCATCTTCTATTCCACATTTCAAATCTCTCTCTAGTTATCTCCCATGGATTGACCTTTTTACTTCAATTAGGTTGTAACCTCCTTAAAACCAGAGATTATGTATTACTCGTCTTAAATTTCTATGAAGGTCTATTACTATGGAGGGCACACAATAAATTCTAAGTCAATAACTGATAAAATATTTAGTACAGTCCTTGGCACATCTGCATGCTTAATAAATGGTAACAATGATTATTTATTACTACTACAGGGGCTGATGCATCAAATTGAAGTTCTAATAGGAAACTAGAAAATTCTGATCTCTACCTCAATCCTAAGAACTTTTTGCTTTCCTTCCTTATGATACAGAGTAATGATTTCTCAGGCTAAGTTACTGCATTTTAGTCCCAGCCACCCTTTCTATGAAGCAGCATCAATTACAAGAGACATCAGCATAACATCAACAAGCAGCAAAATTCTGTCCACCGTTACTGCTCTCTTTGAGAGTGCTTCGGATTAAAAAAAATGGAAGAGTAGTAGTGATATTTTTGAGATGAATGGTCAACGTGCTTGCAGTCTATCGATCAAACTTCATTTAACTTTAAAGAAGTTTGCTAGAAGTGTCTGCTCAGGACTTCCTGGCTCAAGTTTCCGATGTACAGAGCCTCGCACAATCAGGCGTCTACCCTGGCCTACAACCTCTCCTTCAAATCTTCTTTTCCAGTCGAATTGGCCCAGTACCAGCAATAGGAAATTCCAGCCTTCCCGTCGTGCACCGTCAGCTGGAGTTCCGATGACGCAATGAAAAGGGCGGATCTAGGGCCGCCCAGGATCTAGTTCCAAGGCTCTGCGGCTCCGCGCCGCCCCAAGTGAGCGCAGCCGCGTCACGTTACGTCCTCTGCTCTCCCGGAAGTGCCGCTGAGTCAACGGCGGGGGCGTGTCTGCAGACGCTCCGCGTGTAGTTGCTAGAGAAACGCGGGCCGGCGGGCCAGGCGCGGGTACTTTCCCTGCCGAGGTGGTTTGGTCTTTTCCGGAGCGAGCCGCGAGCCTGTGCGGGGGCCCAGGACCGGAGCCTGACTGGGTGTCTGGCGCGACGCCATGGAAGTAGTGGAGGCCGCCGCTGCTCAGCTGGAAACTCTGAAATTCCACGGCACGGGCCTTGGGGCTGGCCAAGGTCAGGAGGTGCCGTCTCCCGGCCCTGTTCCTATCCCAGAGCCAGGGCCGCCACCACCGTCGGATGAGGGGTCCCCGGACACTGGGCAGGCCGCCGAGGCTCAGCCGGCCGGGGAGCAGCCACCTGCGCTCGCGCCGAGCACTGCGGCGGGAGGGAGTCCCGCGCCGCCGTCGCAGCCACAACTGCCACCCGCAGGGAACTGCGTCACCGGCCCGGGCGCTGCAGAGCTGGCGGGGACCCCAGACTCCTTGGAGACCTCGGACTCGGATTCGGACTCGGACAGGTCGGATGCTCGCCGGTCCCGAAGCTGCGGGGAGAGGGCTTGTGTTACGGGCGGGGGGAGCCGGGGTCGGGGAGCCGAGAGGGTGTCCGCGTGAGCTCCGGAGGCGGGGAGGTCGCTGGAGCTCAGGGCGCACGTGTTTACACGTAGCTCGGACCGCCCATTCCTCGCTGTTCACAGCAAATCGCGTTGTGAATGTGAGCTTCACAATCAGATCTCTCTTTTTCCCTCAGTTTGGTAGGCTGAAAAGTCCTACGTGTAGATCGTATCATTTACAGTTAGAATATGGAAAACCTGAGCATATTGGATTATTTTCATAACTACTCAGTTTGGCAGGTCCCTTTGTGGTTAGAGTTTGTGTCAGATCTGACTTTTTTCTTCCCCATCAAGTTTAGTGTGTGTTCGTGTTTTTTGAAGCAGATGAATTGAAGATCAGTTAAAGGATTTTGTGTTTCCAAATTGGCTCCTGACAGTTTTGTTAATTCGTAGACTCCTTGTGGGGAGCACGTGTTCATGAAATTAGCAAACCGTTGTTATTTAATAGTATTGTATGTTCTGCATAAGTTTTATAAGAGCCCCCCACCCCCACCCCCACCTGCATCCTCATCCTGTGTGTGCCTTATAAATACGAAACCTCTGGTGGGAAGGGACTTCAGCGTGTAGGATGTTACTAAACCACGCTGAACATTGTCTAGAATTATTTGAGTGTGTTGTGTGGGATACTGACCCGGTGAACAAGACAGACAGGACCCTTGCCCTACTTCCTCTGTCTCGTGACAGATGGTGATGGAAGCTAAATTAGGGGTAAAGACTGAGTGAGAAATAAAGGAGTAGAGACAGTATGTGTCAACAACTCTTTCAAGAAATTTTAAGGGGAGAAATCAGGGCATAGCTGGAGGGATTAAACAGAGGTACTACAGAATGTTGGTATGCTGATGGAAATGCTCTGGGGCAGAGGGAGAGATTCATAATGCAGTAATAGCAGGAAGCAGTTCACTTGCAAATTCATGGGTTCCTGAGCCCAAGTGCTGAAATTGGCATTTGCCTATTTTCCTGTGAAATACGAGGAAAGATAATACTTGCCAGAGCTAGTATCTTGATTTCAAATACTTCGTAATCCAGCTAGGAGGACTGTTTTTCAATGAATTATGGTATAGTATGGGACAGACTTTAGTAGGCAGTTTGAAGAAAGTGCTGTGGGAGATAGGGAAGGAAGTATGTAATTCTACTTCTGGTGGGTAGGGGATGGCTTCAGAGGAGATATTTGAGTTGAGCCTATAAAGACAAATGGAATTTCTCTAGACTGAGGACATTCCCGTCAAAGGAAATAACATAAACAATAGCCTGAGATAATGAAAGTGCAAGGGGATTTGGAAAGTTGTATAAACTTCTGTGCTAGATGTAGGCTGTGTGAGAAGTGGTAGGAGATGGGATTGTGAAGGTTACCAGGAAGCTGATTGCAAGGGGCTCTGAGATGTCATGCTAAGGAGCACAGCCTTTATCTTGTACACAGTGTAGATTTACGGGAAAAATTTTTAATGTCTTCTCTGTTTTAATATTTCCTTGATAAAAAGTGGAGAGAGTAGTGTAAACCCATAGAGCCATCACCTTGATTTAACAGTTGTTAACATTTCAGAACTATTAGTTTCACATGTATATGTTATTGAACCATTTTAAAGTCGTTTACAGACATGATACTTTATCCCTAAATATTTCGGCTTGTATTTGCTAAGGGCTTCTCTTACATAATCACAATGCTAGTATCACATGTAACAAAATTAGTAATAATTCCCTCATATTTAATGTCCAGTCTTGGACAGTTTTTAAAATCTTAGCTTGGAAGTTCATGAGAGGGTGAAGGTAACAGCAATAGGATGAAGGGGTGATTGTTGTGGGGAGAAACTAGTATTGACATCAGTTATACAATTATTACAGAAAAGCAAATGAGAAGTGAGGATGTGAAGTAGGCTCATAGAAGCCCTGGAAATGGAATGGAGAAGTGGAATAGGAGTAATGTTTACCAATCTGAAAATAGGGTTTTATCATTGACTGAGAATGGAGTAGCTCAAAATGATTCCAAGGTTTCTAGCTGTAGTGACTGGATTGAAGACTAAGTAGTAAAATAAAATAGAAGCTCAAGGAGGGACACAGGTTCAGTAAGGAGAATGCACTTTTTTTTCTTCTGTTGTGAGTGTAAGGTATATGTAGGCCATTCATACAGAGGTTGCTAGTATGCAGCCAGAGGTTAGAGCTGGAGCTTAGAGATACCAAGGCTGAAGGTTTAGGAGTTATCTGCACATGGATGGTGATTGAACTCATTGGAATGGGTGAGGTTATCCATGGAAAGAGTACAGAGAAGAGAAAATGAGGACGGAACTCTTAGAAACAGCACATAAAAGGGGCTGAAGAGGGTAGCCAGCAAACAAAATTTAAACTAAGAGGAGAGTTACTGGTGATAAGAATTGCTATAGAAGTCAGGGGCTAACGGAGCAGAGAGTGGAGTGGTCAACAGGTTAGTAACTTTGAGGAGTTTCCAAGTTGCCTGAAGAATGAGGAGAAACTCTTTCTTGGCAATTAAGTGATCCGTTCCTTGGTGACTAATCAGAGAAGTGCCTTGCCCAGAACTCTCTTCTGTCACTAATTTGTCACATGCTTAATTATATTCAGACAGATCAATGGCATGTGGAACTTGTAATAAGAGGGTTTGGGTTATAGCAGGGGTTTTGAATATGTTATGAATGGACTAAAGAGTGCTTTCCAAATACCATAGTCAACTTCAGAATGCTAGCTTTTGAATCTGCCAGCAACAGTAAGGTACATATTTCCTGGTTGAATAATCTTATTTTAATACCATTGCAATAATGCTTTACTAAGTTTTCAACTTTCTCTTCCCTACAGTGAAACAGATTCAGATAGCTCAAGCTCCTCCTCTTCCTCATCATCTTCCTCCTCATCTTCCTCTTCCTCTCGTATGTCGTTTCCTCCAGTGCTGTCAGATGGAGAAGATGATTTCCAAGTTGAAAAGGAAAATAAGAATTTTCCCCTTAAAACAAAAGATGAGTTACTTCTTAATGTAAGTACTTAAATTTGTTACTAAACTTAATTTGCATGTTCTAAAATATATTATAGTACTAATATTGATCTCATTTGGCCTGTATCTGCTCCATAGATTTGAAGACTATTCTCAGCTTCTTATTGGGCATACTTTTGCCATGCCTTGTTTTTCTTAAGTAAAAGAGAGGATTGATCTGAGTCATTTCTAAGGCTGCTTCGAACTCTAATATTTGATAGTTCGTGCTGAGGCATCAACTTTAGCTTGCTGCTTTCCATTTTTTATCTTTTGAGTCCACAAGTCAGAAAATTTTGCTCAGTAGCAATTGAAATCTTTTGTTTAATTGATTGCATGTAGAGAAGTAGAAAGTGAAATTAGATGGGGTGAGCTTTGAGGATTCCTATTTACTTGAAGTTTTTGGAGTGTTTTTATTATTATGGTTGGAGAAAACTTACTGTAGAATGGTATTTATTGGTACTTGATAGGTTTGGTTTGTAAAGTTAACTCTTGGGGTTATTTCCTCTTAAATGATAAGCTGTCTCTGGGAAGATGATGGTAGTCTCGTTGAAACCTCATGATCCAAGAGGAAAGTCTTCTTAGAATTTCAGAATATAGGCTATATTGCCACATGTTTATTCTCCCTGGCCTCACATGTAGTTTAGTTGTTATTAATACTTTTTAAAAATTTAATGATCACTAATTACAATTATTATACAACACTTAAATCAGTGAAATAATTTAATACATGATTTGAAAAAACTTTAAAAGCCTTGACTAATTGGGCACCTTATCACCAATTTCTATCAATAGTATTTCTTTTTCTCTACTCGTAATGAGAAATTTCCTATCTCACTTATGCTTCATGTTTGAAAACGCTTGGATTTGCATGCAACTTCATCATTGATTCATGTTTTCGTGCTACAGACATTGATAGCTCTCGATGGTCTTTTTACACAAAGATTCTTCCAACTTACGATTGTGTTCTGAAAGTATTGAGAGACTTGTTTGGTCTTTTCCCTGCGTTTTGATCACCTTTCTACTTTAATTCTCTCTCAGAGTCTAAAAATCAACAAGTAAAGGATCACAGTACTTTTGTATGTGTATTGTTTCCTTATCTATCTTACTAGATCTGGAATTCTTATCTTGGGAATCCCGTGAAATTTAATGCAAAATCTTAGTCTATTTTTTTAGATATTTTCCTGGATAGAGTGCCCATATTTTCATTAGAAAGTCAAAAAGGGTGCATTTCCACAGAGAAGCCAAGAACCATGTTCTTGAGGACTGAGTTCGTATCTGATCTTTGTGCTCTGTTAGTGCCCTGTAGTGTGCTGTACAGGTAATGGGTTCTCAGTCAACAGTAATAAATGATTGTAGGATGAGTGAGTCAAAAGGCATCTTACATTCATTCATTCTGAAACGATTACAGCACACTTGCTACATGCTAGGTGCAGTAAATGAGACCCCTCCGGTTTCTGCTCTCACAGCGTCTAGTGGAGAGAGACAGTCAATAAAGCATAAAGCAGAGGCAAATAAATTTAATTGCTGGAAGTGCTATTGAATTGTGTGAGTGTGGCTCATATCAGAAAAGTACGTTTTTGCTGGCAAGGTATGTTAGCTTTTAAAACTTGTAATAGCGGGCTGGTCTGTTCCTTTTTGTGTCAGTTCCGAGGGATCTTTGGGAAGGATGGAGGAGGTAATTACAGTTTTTATTTTTCAATTTTGCATTCTTGACTAGCTGTTCACTTTACTTTATATTTACACGATTAGGGAGTAAATTTATTAGATGTTCCTAGGGCGTTAGACCACTCTGCTGCTAGAGGTAGGTAAAGTAATGGGTTCCTTGGTTTGCCCTAAATCTTTGAGTTCGGCTCTGAAAGAGTATATTAGGACTCCTTCAGGACTTCAATTCTGAAGTTCCAGAGAAGAGAATGACTTGGCCCTGAATACCAACGATGGTATGGCTACAAGGACTCAGTGTCTTTAGGACTCTGCCTCTTTCTTTGTTGCTCAGTAGGTGTTTCTCATGGGACTGCCAGTTTGACCACTGAGACTCTTGTATGAAAACCATGGGGAGGACTTGTACGGGTTTACCTGGGGCCTGGCACCCAGGCCTAAACAATTTATTGAGACTAGTGGAATGGGTATTCAGATTGCTTGGGCGTGAATCACCTAGTCACTCACTCGGGTTTGTATGAAGAGTCTGCAGGAAAGTGCGTGCTTGAGAGAAAGCACAAGGATGAGTATGAAGGCAGGAGTGTATAAGAGCCAGTGGAGAGAAAGGGGGTTGGGTTTAACAACCCCGTACAGACACAAGGGGTGAGTTCTCTGTGACAGGAAAGGGAGGCGTATTTCCATTTCAGAAGGGGATGCTGGTTAGTCAGTAAAAGTTGTTATCCTCTCTAGAGGGGAAGAGAGAGATACTTGGAAGCAGTTATCGTGTACTTGGAAGCAGTTATCATGTGACTTACGTTGGACTCCTGTGGTTCCGACAGAGACTTTCAAATTACCTCAAGAGAAGGGGTATTGACTATAAACATACTTGGATAGGAAGGCCACTGGGAACTAAGGTGGCTATTGAGGATGGCCATGCTGCTGCTTTTCTATGCCTCTTGGACAGTCTCATAGTTCTCTGAGTGTCACTTTATTCTCTGTTTACAGGCTCACTTCCTCTGTTTACCTGTAGATTCATCTAGCTTATACCTGAATTTCTGTGACCCTGGCTGTAAATATAGTATCTTCTATTTTCAGCTTCCCCATGAACAGGCTGGTATAACAGGTGTTATATTTCTTTGCTGACTTTTGGGGCATTCCTATTACTTAGCTTAGATTTGTTTTTTCCGGAAAGTGACAAGCCACTCTTCTGAGAAGCGTCCCCTGTTTGTTAAGACTAGCTCCAGCTGGTCTTGAATGTGTCCTTTTGTTGAGGTCTACTGCAGCGTCGTCTTAGGCAGCAGGGATTGTGTGTGGAGCTGTTTCCTCTCTGAAGTCCATTAATGTAATTTCCACATGAAATTCTGAAGAAAACTAATGAACTATTTTATCCATGTTGTTTTTGCTGGAAGGTATACATAAATAAAATGGACCAAACAATACCACTTTGTGCTGGATGTTTAGAGATCTCTAGAACATAGACATGCCCAATTTAACCTGGTTTTATGTCCCACCTCTTTATAGAGTGTCTTATATTCTAGACCATTTCCTATTGTTACTCAGGCATGCTGAGCTCAATTTTTACCTCCATTTAGTCTGTTTGTCAAGCAGGAATATTGCCCCCCTGGGTCTAGCTTTTTAAATCTTTTCTGTTGTTAAAAAGTTAGATCCTGGAGATCTAACCATTAACTATTGCCAGTCTTTAATTGTAAGTATGTGGGAGCTACAGTGAAGTAACCTCGAGATTGTTCTTTTAGGTTAACCCTTACAGAGTTGGCAACAATTCCTTGGGATGACAAGATACAGTTATGACTTGATTAAAAAAAGGAGTGAGGGGAAGAATAAAAAAGAGGGATTGGTCAGTCCTAGAGGCATTGAAAAGGAGAGTAGTCCTAATTGGTTCTTTCCTTAATGTCACAGTTATGTGATATATGACATTAAATTTGATGAAGTGGAATTATTCTTTTAAACAAATACACCTTTCTTTAATGCTGAGAAGCTTTATATATAACCTACACAGTAAATGTAAAGCAGTGAATATATTTCAACTTTGGAACTACGTTAAACCATGTAGGGTTTCTTCAGTGCTTTAGTGAATTGGAAAATTAGATTCTTTTGAAACATTTTCTCAGCTGTTTATGCCCTGAACTCTTCATGCAAATAAATCAGATATAATTAAAATTTTAAAATCATAAAAACGTTTATGGGATTGTGACATTTCAAAGTCTTAATCAGAAATGAATTTTATAAATTAGTGCCCATTGTTTTCTCTTCTAAAAACCTGTAAGGTTTTATATAACTTTAAAAAATGATGGTTACAGTATTTACGGGGATAGAAAATGGATAATAGTCTGATAGGGATAATAACATGCATTTATGCACATAATATAGCATGACCAAGAAGAAAATGTAATGCTCGTAGGCAATTCTTGGTAAATTTACCTTCATAATTTGGAGACTGCCTATATTATATCATAAAACCGCCGCACTTTGTAGTTAGGTTGAGTATGCTGTGTTCTCTCTCTGATTCTAGTGGTGCAGACACATATCATAAAACATCCTAACATGAGGATATGGAAATATCTGGACCACCTCAAAGGGTCAGAAGTTATAGTGGATTATTTTATATCTTTTTGATCTCCCACTATTTATGAGATTGTGTTGCACCTTGGCCTGCACTTAATCATCTTCGACTGAATCTGTTATTTTCAAAGTCTAACTTGGTTTATAAGTTTTGTCCTAAATGTGGGCCTCTTTCAACGTCAGCTTTTTATGACTCTAGATATATTTGGAACCATTACATTGTATCTTAGAATACTGATGGCACTTATTAACATTCTTCTCAAAATGCCTCATATTTAGGAAATGGCTTATGTACTTGAAAGGAGATATTTTTTCATTAATACTCAGTGCTCTTCAAATAGTGCTCAGATTTTTTGAAAAAGTTAAAATTTTGTGCTTCATAGTACAAAGTTATTTCAGTAAAGCTTATATCAAGCATGAATGATTCCTTAAACTTTGAATAAATACTGTTTTATTCAGCAGAGTCTCCATGTATGTCCTGTGTGTGTGTATATATATATATAAGATTATTATTACACAGGAACAGTCTATTTATTAGACTGCTTCATTCCCCAGTAGATTTTAATAAGTGAGTTCTGATTGCTTTAGAGGATAAAGACAAACATCTGTTGAAGAGGATCTAGCTAGAGAGAGAACATCCATACTTATGCTGAAAGCAAAGTAGCACCAGAGAATTATGGATTGAGTGCTGTGTGAAGGGGACTGGGCATAAGAAGCCGTAGGATTGAGTGGCAGGGAGATAACTTGCACTGGTCAAGGAAGGCGTCATGGCTGGAACTTAGATTGAAAGATGGGTAGGAGATATATGGAAAGGTGACAGGTGAGAATGTCAACTTTCCCCAGGAAAGAACCAAATCTGTTGCATGACAGTTGTATTCCTAGTGTTGGTTCCGTAGTACAGGCTCAGGGAATGTTTGTTTATTCATTCACTCACTCGTTTAGCATCCATACAGCTAATGTTGTCAGTTCTAAGATGGACACTTTTTTCACCCTTTAACATTTCTGAGAAGTTGGAACTAATAATTTATGGCATTTTACAATTGTTCGTGGTGCTTTTATCTTCATGATATATAAAATCATTGTCTTAGATTTGATGAAGAATGGATTCCTCAGTTAACATAAAGATAATACTTACATCATATTCATCGTTGCAGGTTTTTTCTTATTGACATGGATTATAATTTTATTTTACTTTCATATTTGTGAGTCACCTTTTGAAGGTATTCGTATGAACTTTGTTTCTGTGACAGTAATTTTAGAGAAAAACAGGATGAGAACATTGTATCAGTTAAAGAAAAAATATAAAGACACTTCAAAGAAGCGTTGACTTTTATTTTTTAGGTGAAAATAGTGGGCTAGGCTGAATCTAAGTTTAGTGTCGTATACAATAAAGTAGTTAATAAGGGCCATTAATGCTGATTGGTGATAGCTGAAGAAGTAGGTGAGTTCAGTGGAACGTTGTAAAAGTACTTCCCCTGGAGAAGTTGATGAATTAGACTAAGTGTTATATGTGGTCATAGTTGACACACAGTCCGCAGACCTAATTCATTCTTTTTTCCAATATGTTTTGCCAGCTGTAGGGAAAAAAAAGTTTCCAATCATGGCTCTCAGTACTCCAGGGATTGGATCCTACTTTCCAACCATATCTGAACAGTGAAGGCTCAACTAATAGCATCAGGTAATTGGCTGCCATATGCATGTCCTCTGTTCTTGGGTAATATGAGAAAAGTGGTCAGATAATTTCATTCCACTTTCCTCACTTCGTAAAATTCTCCTGGCATCAAAAAGGATTAGTTGCCATTTGGAATGTTTGATTCCTTTTCCACCACGCTCTGTTGCTTTTTTTCTATACTTGTGAGTGAAAACCCAAATCAAGGTTCTTTAGATAATTTTGCCTCAGAAGATCATCAAATTACTGATTGTTTTTTTCTTGCCCAATAATAAGCTTCAAAGAGCTAGGAAAGTCAAGGTCATTGTAAAATAAGAATATCACCTTCTCAGAGGGCTGTTTTTGAACCATTAGCTCCTTCCATTTTTGTGCTGGAAGTCTTAGAGACCCATTTTTGACTGGTGTATCTCCGGTTTAATTTTTAATAGGGTGAACTTTTAATGTTCTGTGCTACTCATCTGATTATTTTGCTTAACGGAGCCACCTTGTAGGTCATGCCAATGTTTGAGCATCAGAATATGATAATATCCTTATAACACAGGGAATGATTGCTCTTTGGTGAATATTTCAGAAGTGCAGTTAGCACCTTGTATTTCTTTAATGCCATAGCTGTGAGTATCTGTTATCCAGAATCATAGTAATTTTGTTTGATTCTAATATGTAATTTCTGTATTAATGCACTGTCTTTTTGATTACATGCGGTTAAAATATTTTTTAAGTTGTATTGTTAGCTATTTGTATGAACTATTCAGAACTTTTGCTTAGTTTCCTCACTATTTATAAATAAGACAATTGATACCCAGAAAGAAGGTGAGTTGCCTGAGGTAGAATAAGTGGGGAGGAGCAGATTTAGAGCTAGTAACAGGTAGGTTCCAGCCTGCTGTATCTTTAGTACTTCTGGAGACGTGCGTAGCAACATCGCAATTTGATCATTTGAGCTTCCTGACTCTGGTTTCTGAATACTGTAGCATATTTTATTGTGGTAAATGATGCTTGTATCATCTAATGTAAGCTTTCTTAAATTGTTTGCTTGGACCATATTGCCTTTCAATAAAGCCCTTGACTTGGAACTGTAGGGTGTATAGGAAATAAATGGTTGAATTTCTTTAGTATGTTGAATTTTAGTTCTTCATTTGCCAAATGCTGTGATGTGTCTGCGGATTTTTATTTCCATGTGGCCTTTTCTTTTGCCGATGGTATGAATGAAATATTTTTCTTCCTTTCCTTGCCTACTCTTTGTTACTAGATATAGAAATTTTGAATAAATATGTCCAGAAAAACTATTTTTACTCTTCTTTTGATTTTGAGTCACTAAACATAATATTAATTTTATTTAAATGGTGATATAGATCTTTATCTCTGGTTGCAGAGACTGTACCTCCAAAACAGGTTTTTAGTTTCTTTTTAATTTTGGGAAATAATAATGATGAAAATATAGATTTATCACAATCTTCATTTCCCAAGTGGAGTATTAAGGTTGGCATTAAGACTTCATAGTAATATGGTGCATGCTGTTATAATTTGATCTTAAAATTATACCTGTATTAATGGCTGACAATAGGTTAGTGCTGTTAATACCTGGGTATATGTTTTGTAACGGAGGGCTCTGTGGCTCTATGGGAATATAAAGCAGTGCCGTCTGGTAGATCTTCCTGCAGTGATAGAAATGTTCTGTATCCGTGCTGTCTTAATACCGTGGCTATTCAGGACTTGAAATGTGGCTAGTGCAACTAAAGGCTGCATTTAGATTTTGTTTAATTTTAACTAATTAAACTTAAATAACCAAATGTAGTTAGTGCCTAGGACTGGAAAAGCAGAGTAAAAGGAGTCTTTCCTACTCACTCGTTCATCTTTCCTTGTGGGCTATAGGGTAACCCATGCTCCTGCTTTAATCTTCCTAACCTGCAGTAAATAGCCTTCTTGTCTTTTATTTTCAGTACACTTGACTTTTGCTCATTATGTAATGAAGGTCTTTCTATCCCAGGTTTCCCTCATCACCTCTCCTTGCCATTTTTAAGGTTGTCAGTTTGCTTTTACTTCTGATTCTTTATGTCCTATGTGCACTGTCAAAATGGTAGTAACCTTCAGTATGTGTTCTGGCCTTTTTTTCCCCTTATTGGAGTGTGTCTTTCTTGTCTTTTCTGTCACACATACACATCCTTTCCTTACTCATGGAAAAGCAAAGTGATTGATTTTTATTTCCTTCAAGGAGAATATGAGACTGAGCAGATTAATTCATTATCTTTCTTGGGGCAGCTGCTGCGTTATCAGGGAGCCAAGTGTTAATCTAAGAATTCTAATCGTGTTTGCTGCTGCAAACCTGAGGTATCTACACATCAATCCTGGGCAGCGAAACTTCCTTGGAAGCCTGCCTTTTTTACTTCCTTTTTGAGAAGATTGAGTTGAAGTCCTTTTCATTCCCTGAGGTTTCTTTTGAATTCTAGGAATTATGTTTCCATTATCTGATTTTTGCTCTGCCTGAAAAAGACTGTGACCTCTTCTGAGATTTTTTGTTTAGCTTGGACTGATCAGATAAGTCAGTTCATTTAATAAATGTATACTAAGCCCCTACTGTGTGCTAGTCATTGTTCCAGTGCTGTAGGGATGAGCAAGGCAGACCAGGTCCTAGTTACTGTTGGATTTATTGTCTAGCTAGGGAAATGGACTTTGAAGCAAGTAAGCAAATAGGATTTTAGATAGTAATGTGTTTACAAGAAAGAAAAGCAGCCTGGCAATTTGGTAAAGGGTGACTAGGCTCGATGGTGGTCCAGTACTTTAGAAGTTAGGGAAGAGAAAGTAACATTTGACATCCAGACATCAAGACAACATCTTATATTGTCTGGTCTGGCATGGCAATCGAAGGGACTTTCCCTTTGAACCTCCTAAAGCTCTGCCTCTATGAACCTGCCAAAAATCTTCATGGAAGGCACATCCCTTGGGTGAGTTCTTGTTGAGGATCTTTGGGAGATGTTTTCCCCCTTTGTTCCTCTTGCTAGCATGCTCATTTAAAAGGAACAAATAAGTCTTTTCTCCTTTGATTCAGTCCCCAAAATGTGTGCCATTTTCAAAGCAAATACACTGCTTGACTTAACTGGGCTTTCAAAGGCAAACTCTGTAACAGGCTCTTAACCTGGAGTTGTGCTAGGCTGGTTTCACTAGTGATCTCAACCTGGAGTTGTGCTAGGCTGATTTCACTTATCTCTTTATGAGTTTTTGTACAATATTTAATTCTTTACATACCTTTTATGTTCTGCAGAGTATTTGGAATAGAGATTTCATGCACATCACTTTTATAGGTAGGTCTGTTACTCTCAAGAAGCAATTTAATGCCTTCATTGGCCTCTTTTAGGAATACTCAGAAAACTAACTGTCCGTTCCTGTGTTACAAGGTACTGGGGTTGCAGAACTGGAGTTAGAAATATGGTGGTGATCACAGATAACAGTGTCTCTGTCTGTTTTTTCCCCTAAGTTTGGTTCTTCATGAAATCAGGCATCCTTCCCATTTGTACGCAAAACTTCATTCTGTTAATACATAGGTGGAAAGCAGGGTAGCAATAGGAATTAAGGGAGCCTGCCAGATTCTGTTTTTGACCGCAAGTATAAGACCCGGCCTCACTACAAATAAGTTGGCCTTGTGTACCTTCCCTTGTCTTCCTCATGCTGGATGTCTCGTAGGCATCAGAGAACATCAGGACTTCATCAGACCCTATAGACGGACCTGCTTAACCTATAGTAAAAATTGTGTTGTAATGATCTCGGAAGATGATGGAAAGGCATTTGATAAAGTCCAACAGTCATTTCTGATTTTACAAAACCACACAAATAAGAATAGATGGATACTTTATCAACCTAATTATTAAAAAGAAATTCCAATCAAAATGCATCATTATGCTTAACATTTGAAACATTCCAAATAAAGAGTCAGACATCATGCCCACTATCATCACAATTGCTTGACACTTCATATTCTGGAAATACCAACCAACGTCATTTGAAAAGTAAAAAATACGTTGTACTGATATTGAAAAGGAGGAGGAGGACTTATTTTTTGAAAATATGATAATAGAGTGAATACACAAGAAAATCACTAGACATAAATTTCAGCATGATGGGGCTGGCCCCGTGGCCGAGTGGTTAAGTTCGCGCGCTCCGCTGCAGGCAGCCCAGTGTTTCGTTGGTTCGAATCCTGGGCGCGGACATGGCACTGCTCATCAGACCACGCTGAGGCAGCGTCCCACATGCCACAACTAGAAGAACCCACAACGAAGAATATACAACTATGTACCGGGGGCTTTGGGGAGAAAAAGGAAATAATAAAATCTTTAAAAAAAAAAAAAAATTTCAGCATGATGTTTTCTGTGTTCAAACAATTCTCTATAAAGAGTCTTTTTGTAATAGCAATAGAAGATATTAAATAACTAGGAATTTATAATAGCAAATAAAATATAAACTAGCTTCAAATAAGCCTGAGGATTATTTGGGACCTATAAGAAGATGACTATAATTAAATAGGATTTTAATCAGTACTAACAACACTAATATGACAAAATAGTTTTAGAGTTTATCTAGTAAAATAAATGTGTGAGAGTAGCTAGAAAAATTCCAAGGGGAAAATATTGATTGAGTGGAGGGGAACTAGCCCTTATTCCCAAATATGAAAACATTACAAAAGGTACAGTTGTTAAAATAGTTTAGTATTCACACTGAAATAGATCCAATAGAACTGAACAGAAATTTCCCCAAATACATAAGTACATTTAGTGTATGTTAAAATTTGTTTTTCAAACCAGCAAGGGAGAAGATGAATTATTCTACAGCCTTTGGGTAACAGCTAGTAATTTGGATAAAGAAAACCAATCTCTCCCTTGCTTTTTATACAAGAAAAAAAATCACAAATTGACCACATATGCAAATTTTAAAAATAAAAATAGAGAAGCAACGAAAATAACAGGGAATTTTAAAAATGATCTTGGTATGGGGAAGGTCTTTCTAAATGTGACACACATTTCAAACGCCAAAAGAAAGAAGAGATTGATATAGTTGGACTACATAAAAATTAAAATGGCAAAGTTCCTTAAACAGTGAAAATGCTAAAAAACGTGCTGGGAGGTAAGGAAGTAGATATTTGCTATGTATTTGATAAGGGGAAAATGTTCTTAAAAACTCAAAGTTCTCATATAAATTAATAAAATCATAAACCCTCCAGAAGAAAAATGTGTAAAATATACAAATAATTCATAAACACATTCAGATAGCCAGGAGACTTGAATGGATGCCCAGTCTTCCTGATTAATGAAGAAATTCAAATTAAAGCAGGATACTGCTTTAGACCTGTTAGATTGGCAAAGATTTAAAATTTGCTTCTCATTGATGGCAAAGATTTAGGAAAATCTCTCATACATTGTTTGTGGAAGTATAATTGATGTAACCTTCTTGAAAGGAAATTTAGCAGTATCTGTCAAAATTAAAAATGGTCACACATTTGGATCTAGCAGTTTCACTTAGAAGAATTTATCACAGGAGTTACACAAATATATATGTAAAAGAATATTTTTGTGTCATTGTGTGTAATGGTAAAAGAGGCAGGTACCATAAGAGTTTTAAATAAAATTAGATATTTATGTTTTGACGTAGAAAGATGTGCAAGATGTGATAGGTGAAAAGGATAACTTGCATTCCAGTATGGATATTTTATTTAAGTAAAACATTTTAAATTTTAGGAATGTAAGGTTTATATCTGCATAGTAAATTTATTTGAAAGAGACTGTTGGCAACAGCTGTCTATGGAGAGGAATTGGGAGGTTGAAAGGAGTAGATTAGGGGAATTTTGCTTTTTATTTTGTATCCCTCTGTACTACTTGAGTTTTAAGAAGACACAAGAAATGGAAAGATATTCCATGCTCATGGATAGGAAGAATTAACGTAGTTAAAATGTCCATACTTCCTAAAGCAGTCTACAGGTTCAGTGGAATCCCTATCAAAGTCCCAAAGACATTTTTCACAGAAATAGAACAAAGAATCCTAAAGTTTATATGGAAGAACAAAAAACCTCAAATAGCTGAATCAATGCTGAGAAGAAAGAACAAAGCTGGAGGTATCATACTCCCTGATTTCAAAATATACTGCAAAGCTATACTAATCAAAACAGCATGTTACTGGTGCAAAAATGGACACACAGATCAATGGAACAGAATCAAGAGCCCAGAAATAAACCCATACATCTATGGACAGCTAATTTTTGACAAAGGAGCCAAGAACACAATGGAGAAAGGAAAGTGTCCTCAGTAAATTGTTGTGGGAAAACTGGACAGTGACGTGCAAAAAATGAAAGTAGACTCTTATCTTACACTATACACAAAAATTAACTCAAAATGGATTAAAGACTTGAATGTAAGACCTGAAACTATAAAGCTCTTAGAAAGAAACATAGATGGTATGCTCTTTGACATCAGTCTTAGCAGTATCCTTTTGGATGTCATGTCTCCTCAGGCAGGGGAAACAAAAGAAGAAATAAACAAGTGGGACTACAACAAACTAAAAAGCTTCTGTACAGCAAAGAAAACCATCAACAAAATAAAAAGACAGCCTATGAATTGGGAGAAGATATTTTCAAACCATATATCTCAGAAAGGGTTAATATCCAAAATACAAAAAAAAAAAAAAAACCCTTACAACTCAACAACAAAGAAACAGCCCAATTGGGCAGAAGATCCAAACAGACATCTTTCCCAAGAAGATGTACAGATAGCCAGCAGGCACATGAAAAGATGTTCAACATCACTAATTATTAGAGAAATGCAAATGAAAAGTACAATGAGATATCACCTCACACCCATCAGAATGGCTATAATTAACAAGACAAGAAATAACAAGTGTTGGAGACATGTGGAGAGAAGGGAACCCTCATACACTGCTGGTGGGAATGTAAACTGGTGCAGCCACTATGGAAAACAGTACAGATTTCTTGAAAAGTTAAGAATGGAACTACAGTGTGATCCAGCTATTCCACTTCTGGATGTTTATCCAAAGAACATGAAAACACTAATTTGAAAAGATCCTCCCCCCGCCATGTTCATTGCAGCATTATTCACAATAACCAAGACTGGGAAGGAAGCTGTCTGCCCATCAAGGGACGGATGGATAAGGAAGATGTGATACACACACACAGACACAGAGACACACAGACACACACAGTGGAATACTACTCAGCCGTAAAAAAGATGAAATCTTGCCATTTGCAACAACACTGGATGGATTTGAGGGCATTATGCTAAGCAAAATAAGTCAAAGGGAGAAAGCCAAATACCATATGATTTCACTCATGAGGAAGATAAAAACAACAACAACAAATAAACACACACACAGAATAGATTGGTGGTTACCAAAGAGGAAAGGGGAGGGAAGAGGGCAAAAGGGGTAAAAGGGCGCATGTGTAGGTGATGGATGGCAATTAAACTTGGGGTGGTAAACATGATGTAGTTGGGGCAGCCTGGTGGTGTAGTGCTTAAGTTCACGTGCTTCGCTTTGGCTGCCCAGGGTACAGATCCTGGGCTTGGACCTACACAATGCTCATGAAGCCGTGCTGTAGCTGCATCCCACATAGAAGAAGTAGAAGGACTTACAACTGGGATATACAACCATGTATGGGGCTTTGGGGAAAAGGAAAAAAAAAAGAGGAAGATTGGCAACAGATGTTAGCTCAGGGCCAATCTTCCTCACCAAAAAAAACCAAACACACCCACGATATAGTCTACATCGAAATTGAAATATGATGTACACCTGAAATTTATATAATGTTATAAGGAAGTGTTACCTCAAAAATTAATTAAACTAAAAAAATAAAAACAGGAATATGTGTTGTTTTTAGACTTTAAAGTTAAAAAAAGTCAAAACAGTATCAGAGTTTAGATTTGTGCTGAAACATAATTATATTGCCTGGGCCTTTATTCTTTCTAATAGAACATGCAGAACAGAGAGCCTTTCATTTTGTGGTCAAATAGCATTTGTTTATTTGAGAATAACATTGATTTTGTGTCCCAAGTGTTGATGGCATGTGGTCTGCCCTCCTACCCAGTTCAGAAGTTTTTATCAAAGATCTAACAGCACTTCCTCTTTTGGAGACTTACCTACCCTTTCTTCTATCTGTGCACTCCTGACTTCATTTAACCAGTGGGGTTTATAACAGTCCAAAAGTAATGAAAGCTTTTCCTCTAGATCTTACCTTAATTTGGTTAGGCAAGGGGGCAGATCTGACGGCCACTATACTTCTGTATTAGAAAATGCCATTTGCCACTTAGAAGAGGTGCCACTCCCAGAACCAAAATCAGTGTGAGACCCATATCACAATTGCCCTCTAAAATGTTATTCAAACCCTCCTGCCTGCAGTCCCCGTCATTGTAGTGCTCCACTCTTACGGTTCACAGGGTGTGGGGTTTCTTTAGCTAAGAACTGCCTAAACAAGGCTGTTCCACATTACGTGTTCTTTACCAGTTTCTTTTAACAACTGAACTCCCTTCTCTATTCTGATACACACTGGACTACTTTCAAACAATAGTCTTGCCAAGAAGAGCTTTCTGAATTTAATATGATAAAATGACAAGTGGTTGTCCTCTCCCTAAAAGTACTCAGAAAAATTCTGACATATGAAACATCCTCTTTTCCTCCAACGCCAGCCAGACTAACCATCCAGAGGTAAGTCTTCTGCCTTGAGCTGGTTGAGACCCTTAGTGCGGCACTTCCTAAATAATTCTTGATGGGAAAATAGCGTCTCCCAGAAGCAAGTTATACTTTAACTCTGGTTAAATGATTTTGTTAAAAACCTTGTTTACGTCTCTATAGAGAAAAATGATTACCCATGATAATTTATCTGCAGGACACTGTATATTTAGATTTTCTCTTTGCCAATATTTCTCCAAAAAATTATCTTTCTCCTCCCAAACTAACTCCTAATATGCTGTCAGTAGGCTCTTTGCACTTTCAAGCCTTCTTAAGGAAAAACTTCCTTCTCAGAGTTAATAATGATGTTCTGGCAAAGGTCAAGAATAGAAAGCTGTTTATTTAATTTAAAACCTAAGATCAGTTTTATTCTTAGATTTCTCTTCAACTTCAGCTCTACTTCAATATCTAGTTTCTATAGCAACTGAGATACAGTTAGCAGCTGGGTCAGAAAAGAGAAATCTGTAGATGTAAAAAATTTAGTTTTTAAACTTGCGAGGGAAGATACCAGGCAACACCTTCACAGCTTTTCTAGGCTGAAGCCTACATTCTGTTTCCAGGAATTCTGTATTTTTTCTGAAGAGGCCAGACGTTTATATTTATCTCTTTTTTACACAGCCCCAGAAAAGATTGCTGCTTCTCTGTTCCACTATTTAATCAGAGTCAAATAATTACTTCACCCAAATTAAGACAGCTAAGAGAGAACTCTTCTTCTGTGGAGAAATTGCAGTGACCAGTAGAATTATTTCTTTTCAAGTGGAATGTCTCTGGGAATTATTATGTGAATTGTCTCTTTTCTTTACCTTGGATTCCTTAAGAATAGCTTTGTTGTTGTTCTCTTGTTTAAGAGTGATTGCAAAAATCTAGAATGGTACTCTTGTCTGTGTTCTTGGTCTAGCCAGCCTGGAGTGTAGGTTCTAGACCTATTGCAGCACTGCCGCGCGGAGACGTTGCAGGTGGGAGAAATGCTGTCAGACACTGGAAAGGATAACATCAAGGAGATGGCATAAGTACTTAATGTTCCATCTTCATAAATGTGTATAGTACTTTAAATGGAAACTGTGTCCCGTTGTCTAGAGTTAAGTTGTTGAAGCTGGAGGAAGGTTAATGCTTTTTTCTATTACAGGAACTACCTTCTGTTGAAGAGCTCACTGTTATTCTGCCTGAAGATATTGAATTAAAGCCTCTTGGGATGGTTTCAAGTATTATTGAGCAATTGGGTATGTAAGTAATTTTATTTAAAATTATCATTTATATCCAAGCATACACTAATAATCAAATCAAAGACTTTGACTAGTGAATTTTCTGTGAAATATGTAAGTCATTGCGTTCGAATAGATATATTGTTTTTACTTATACAAGTAATCCATAAATACATTGTCTTTATAAAAATTTAAAGTCTGCTTTTATTGACATATTTCTTCAGCATTTTGTATGGTTTGGTGTATTGATTTTCTATTGCTGTTAAATAACTACAAATTTGGTGGCTTAAAACAACACAAATTTACTATTTACAGTTCTACGGGCCGGAAGTCTGATATGGGTCTCACTGGGCATCAGGGCTGAGTTCTGTCCTGAGGCTCTGGGAGAATCCATTCCTTTGTTCCTTTTAGCTTCTAGAGGCGGCCCGCATTCCTTGGCTCATGGACCTCTTCATCCTCAAAGCCAATAATGTCCCTTCTCTCTGCCCCTTCTTCTGTCGTCATCGCGTCTCTCTCTGACCACAGCCCGGAAAGCTGCTCCGCTGTTATGGACTCCTTAGGTTGGGCCTACATGCATAATCCAGGATGATCTCCCCATTTCAAGGTCCTTAACCTTCATCACATTTGCAGAATCTTTTTTTTCATGTAAGGTAACATATTCACAGGTTCAGGGATTAAGGTTGTGGTACCTTTTTTTTTTTTTTTTTCTGCAGGAGGGTGGATTATTCTGCCTACCACCTTTGATTTTATTTTGTAAACATGTAAATTAGAAAGTTCTGTGATTTAATACTGGTATTAACGGCATGAAATCTGAAGCTTATTGGATTATAGAGAACTAGATATTACAGATTTCTTTTAGCCCCAGGATGTGAGGTAGGTCTATGAAAGGCCTTGAAGTTACTGGAGCTGCCATTAACTCTCAGAGTAAGGCGCACCTGAGACTAGAACTCAGCGTTGACAAATCCATGAGATTTTTGAACTGGACAGAAGACCTGGATTATTCATAGCCCCCTTAGTTTACAGGACTTCAAGAACATGGAAAAATTCAAGTCACTTCCTCTTATGATCAGTTGTATAATGAGTCAGTGGTAGAAATGGGACTTTATCTTTTGACCTTTTTCTAACAGTGCCCATATCAATATTTAAAAAAATTAATACTTATATAATTTTGTACTTATGCAGTTTATTAATCAAAATTCTGATAAAGTGAAACTTCTTTTTACAAAAATCACAATGATTAAAACTCTTTACGTGATTCTCGTCGTTACGTTTACTAGTTTTTAAGTTATTTTATGGTCTTTAATAATATGCATAAGTAAACCAAACAGGTAATTACTTGATTACATAGTATGAGTTGAGCATTTATTAGACTTGATATATATAGAAAAAATTTAGGTTGCAATGTTTATTCTCAAGGAAAAAAATATAAACTGTATGGTACACATGGAATAATACATTTTCAGAATAGGTTTTTGACTAACACATCCTAATAGACTAGCAAAATTCTCAAGTTGGTGGGAATAAAGATTGAATGAATTACAGTCAGCACAAGCTACTCTGTTTCGAATGCCTAAAATATCTAACATTATTTGGATCAAATTACAAAAAAGAAAATACAAGTATTAGTATATTATGCAAAAAAAATCTACAAATTCAAATTAGTACCCAAATATGAAAAGAGAGGATTTGGCTTTGTACTCTGCAGTTCTTCTAGAAGTTATGTTGGTTGGTTCTTTTTTTTTAACTTGGAAAATACAAGAGGCTAATTAGATATTATCCATCAGGTAGAAGTGGAGAGATTTCATGAAATTAAGGATCTTGTGCTAAGTACATACCTTCAGAGTATTCATAGCCTTTGAAAGTTTCTATCAATATATGGTACAAACTCTTAAATTTGTTTGAACCCAACTACCTGAAATTGTGTACCACCTAGAATCATAGTAATAAAAGCATGGGTCTTTTACACGGCGGAAACACAATCAGTAGTTGTGTTGTTACAGGAAGAGTCTTGGAACTAGGGATCTAGGTTCCAGTGGTAACTCGGTCTGAAATTGGCCAGGTGGTAATATTAGTCTTTTGAGTCCTGTTTTCTCATTTTTCTATAAAGTAAGAATATTGGATTAGGTGATCTTTTATTTTCATATAATTTGACTCTTTGGGAAAGGGATTAGAAAGGAGAGATGAGTGACAATGAATTTTGTTAGTGCTCATTATCATTATCAGTCTTTACTCATCATCTTTATTCCAGGTGCAGATCTAACTTAAAAAATGTTGATCCATGATCTCTTACTTATATGTATGTTCAGAACTTAGAAGCACTAACTGTTGAAATTAACTGGGATACAATTGAAATTTTTTGAATGAATTTTAATAATCTGAACTAATATATTTCCTCTCTCAGGTAGATGTGGCATTATCTATGTAATGTGACAAAGTATTCTTGCCGTTTGCCCTAATTTTCTAAGAACCTGTTGTGTGTATTTTTTTCTCTTTGCTGAAGTAGATCAGTTTAACATTTGTGGCACTTACAAGAATTGGAGATTATGCCAGACTAGTGGGATAATGCTTTTGCTTTTTGAGAAGGGAAGTGATAAAAATTACTGTGAGTTCTCTGGTTCTTCATCTGTTCAGAGGAAGATGCTTTTGTGAAGTCTAACTTTTTTGTATATCAGTAAGTAATCAGTGCTTTGTAGGAAAGAATTTTTAGAATGAGAAAGAAGACTAATTTCTTACAAAACAGGAGTTTTGTGATTAAATGTGATTATATTTTTTGGGTAAAAATTGCTCAAGGAAATGTACATGGCTGGAATTGGTTGACTTTTTAATGGGTGATTCAAGTTTTCTATGAGGTTTTGTACTTTAATTTTTTTCTTAGAATTATAGCTTTTGTGTTAAATAAAAATATGTAGAATCTATTTTCTTGGTGCCACTCAGTAATAAGTAGACTTTGTTTATCCAAGAGGAATAGTGACTGAGGTATATTATCTCACCTTAAATTTCATTTAAAATTATGTTGGAATTAAAACCTAAATTCCCATTTAAATTCTATATCTTCTGATTAAATCTTGAAATAATCTATTTTGTTTCATTTTTCAGTAATAATTGAATCTATGACTAACTTACCTCCAGTTAATGAGGAGACTGTAATTTTTAAAAGTGATCGACAGGCAGCAGGAAAGGTTTGTAAAAAATTCAGATCTTACAAATTATTCTCTGTCTTTGTTGATTGGTTTTCCTGACTTTCCCTATCTGTCCTAAAAAGAGTTTATTAATTTTAGTAGATGAGCAGTCTGTAGCTCTCAACTTTTAGTACGTTATTTATGCTCTTCAGTACTTGGTGTCCGTCTCTATATTGGTTTAATATTGCTTATTACTCTTTCCTGCTTGAGTCATTAAATGCACATGTATAGATTTTTTTCCTGATGTTTGTCAGGTGCTTTGCTAGGCAGTGGGTCTACACAGTGAACAAGACACAGTTCCCTACCCTTCAGGTACTCAGTTGAGTGCGGGAGACTTTCCACAGTGTAGTAGTTCTTAACCTTTTTTGATTTGTGAGTCCCTTTGAATAGTGGCTCTCAAAACTTTTTAGACTGGCTTCCTCAGGTGGAAGCTGAGAGTGGAATCTTTTTCAAATGGAAAGAAATTTCAGTGATAGCAATAAAGCATTGCTGTGAGCACATTCTGGGGAATTATGAATATGTGTACTTAGTACTCACCCTAAGGTTGGGTCCCTTTTAACATCTAACTAATGGAACTACAGTGCATGTCCATCCTTAATAGGGAAGACCACATATTTTACCCAGCAAATACACAATTCTGAGCAGTCAGCAGAGGATATAAAGCCTTCAAAGAACAAGAATATAAACACCAACCAAGTGTTCCTGTTCTGGTAGTAGGGACAGTGTTTTGTTTTGTGGGTTTTTTTTTAAACATTGGCGCCTGAGCTAACAACTGTTGCCAATCTTTTTTTATTTTTTTCTGCTTTTTCTCCCCAAGTCCCCTCAGTACATAGTTGGATATTTTAGTTGTGGGTCCTTCTAGTTGTGGCATGTGGGACGCTGCCTCAGTGTGGCCTGACAAGTGGTCCCATGTCCACGCCGGGGATCCAAACCAGCAAAACCCTGGGCCACCAAAGTGGAGTGCGCAAACTTAACCACCCAGCCACGGGGCTGGCACCAGGACAGTGTTTTATTCACCTCGTTATTCCCCACTGTACAAAGTACAGCCCTTCGTAAATTATATGTGCTAATAAGTAAATGTGTATTGAGTTGAAAACAAGCAAGAAACCAGCTGCTGTCTTCAAAGAAGCAACATTATGGGGTTTAGTTTTTCCCAGATAAGCAACAGTAGGCTTCTTTTTTTTGTTCTAGGAGATAGAATTAATTTACATTTAGTCAGAAAAAAGCATATACTTTGGCCTATGTTATTGAGTCACTCACATGAGCTTCCCTTTTCTCTGTCTTTTCCTGCTATTCCATTCTAACATAAATTAGAAGAGATCAGGTTTTTATCAGGGTCCTGCACCTTGCACTACCTACATATACTTTTTTTAGGTTGATAGGCCAATTTACCAAAGAGAAATGAGTCACAAAGCAGTCAGTGGCAGAATTAACTGGAGTTTAGAACTGATATTTTTTGACAATTCTTGAGAAAGTTTGTGAGGGAAGAAAGAGTTTTTAATGCCTGAAGGATGGTGCTGTACCCCTTTCACATACCTATTCTTAATGCTTTTGTTTCAAGTAAGGGTACTGCTGGGACCTTTATAAGGGGTTAGAGGTATATGAGGGGGCTTAACCTCCAAGAAGGTTGAGAGACAAAAAGAATGGAAGGTGAGTGGATGATCAGGCTGTGAGCGGCTCTCCATGCCCAATGGTACACTTCTTTAGGAGAAACCAATAATCTGTGCAGGTGCAAAAGCAAAACATTTCTTGCTGTCCTTAAGAAAGTAGTAGAAGAGGGGAGGGGAAAAGAAGCAAAAGAAGTGTATTTCTTGATTTTCTGACTATGGATTGAAACTTATTATTATGATTTTCATGACAGTTGCCTTTTTCTCTAAGTAGCTAACTTAGACAATTTTAATTTCAAAATACCCAACACTTTGCTAATTTAAAACCTCTAAACTCATTTTTCTTATATGCTGAATACATTTGAAATTTCAGTCCTATGATTGTGACTAATAATGTTAATACTCAGCTCTTCTGTCGTTTGTCTTTGAAAGGATAAAAATGTAACATTTATGCCTCTGACTTTAGCTATATGACATATGTCTAGAGGGAATAATTAAATCTATTTCTAAATTTTACATAGAAAGCTTTGTAAATTCAGGAAGTGACAAGTCTCCTAAAAATATTTAATTATAAATCTAAGCACTTTGAAATGATTCCCCAAAATAATGGCAGGGGTAGGGAGGGCCGAGAGTATCAGTTAAACAACCCAATGGCTAGAAAATGAAATTGAATCGATTTTAGATCATTAGCGTATCTCATCGAGATACTATATTAGTTTTCCCTTCAATGTCAAACCTTTGTACATCGCTTCTTTTCCCTCTGCTCTTCAGTAATAACAATAATAATGAGGCATGGTGATAAATACTTTGTGTATCTTTTTAAAGTCACTGAAACTCTGTAGAAATCCCATTTACTGAAAAATCACAAAATTTTTGAGTTTACAACTCAGTTGGTCTGTCTGATTCCTTTCCCTTCCACCTCCCACCCTCTTCCCCACTGATTTGAGGAGGGCGAGCTCAGATTTGAATTCTACTTTTTGCCCTTTAATCGTAATAGTAATTAGTTCTTCTTGATAAATGATCAATGAAATTCCATTTTTAATGTTTTGTTCTTTAATATAAGGAGATTTTTAAAAAATTGACCAAACTATGCCACCTATTATCCCTGATAAGCTGAATTTGTTGGTTATTTGTTTTGCATTTACTTTTGAGTATTTATTAGAGCAAGTTTTGTTTGTATTATTATTGTTTGTTTTACTTTTTAGTAAACCAAAACAATGAAATCAATTTCCCTGTCTGATATCATTGGTTAGGAAGTTTTACTGATCTTTTTTTAAAGAATACTTTATATTAGTCTTGGTTGGTAGTATGTGATGATTTTCTGAAAGTCTCCATATTATATTGATAGAGTGGATTTTTTTCCCTCCCTCAGTAACTTGTGATATAGTAATATGCACAGTGATTGAAACAATCATTTGACCTAACTAATGAATTAGAATACTCTTATTGTCTTCATTTTTATGAATGGAAAGTCAAAATAGTATAAAGCGATTGATAAGAGACAATTCTGGATGGCTGTGGGAGTTCATTGCCCCCTTTCTTCTGTTGGTAGTTTAGCCAAAATCAGGCTCAGCTGGAAAGACAGTAAGGCCTTTGGCTAATGGCGTTTTTTGAAGGCTGTTCACAGAGCACTAGCATGTGGATCTTGGCCCTCCACGTGCACAGCCCTCCAGCATTGTTCCTGGGCCTGGAGATTCCTTGATATGTTTCGTGTTCCCTAGACAAACTAGGCGTTACCTAGTCCCTCTTAGGCTAACCTGTAAGTATATAACATGGTGTGTGTGGAGAGGGGAGGAGAGTATGGCTTATTCTCTCAGAATGCTCTTTATGCATGTGCGGCCACTTGGCCCAGGCAGCCCCCCCACCACTGGAACTCTTGCAGTGTGGCATATGGAACACCTAAACCCAGCCTATGCTGTGGAATGAGAATTTGGGGCGCTAACATACTCTTACTTTCTTGCTTGTCAGTTTTTTTCCCCACAGACCCTATGCTATATCTGTACTATGTGGTGGTAGTGGTGTGTCTTTGTGACTCCTTTGTGTGACAGGAACCCTTCCAGGTCTTTTAGCAGAAAGATACTACTTTTGAGTAAGTGATGGTGAGTATTATAAGCTAGAGCTAAGTAGAAGGACACTTTGAAAACTACCTTTCAAATAACAGGGTGTGTGTAAAACATTAGTTGGATTAAATTTTTATATGAGTATTTCTACAGAATATATACTATTATTTAAGGTATAAAGAAAGCTATTGCCCACCTTAAAGTAAATCTCTTCGACATTACTATCCTGAGTTCTGTTTCTTACACTGTCCTTGTGGACTGTTCCTTTCTTTTTTTTCCTTTATGAGGAAGTTTGGCCCTGAGCTAATATCTGTTGCCAATCTTCCTCTTTTTGCTTGAGGAAGATTGTCCTGAGCTGACATCTGTGCCAGTCTTCCTCTATTTTGTATGTGGGATGCTTCCACAAGCTAGCTTGAGGAGGCGGTGTGTATGTCTGCGCCTGGGATCCAAACCCGTGAACCAGAGTGCCTGAACCTAAACACTAGGCCACTGGGCCGGCCCCGCCTATTCCTTTCTTTTTATCTCTAGTCAGGCAGTATGGGAGTTGCGAAATCCCCATAGTCAGGTGGAAAGACAGCAGGATTCAAAGTTTAAGGGAACTGTGAGAGGAAGTGGGCTGGCCTGAGCCCTACTTTGTCTCAAGTTGCTCTTCACACTTTAGCTCTCAGGTATTAGCCAGTCTAAAATCTATACTCTGAAGCTATCATTGGTTAAAATATTGTTAAATCCTCCTTTTCTGTAATTCTGAATTAGCCAGATTGCTTCTGTGAACTCAGTCAAGTATCCCTGTGACTGTTTGAAGGAGGACTGTAAATCCGGCTCAGTATTGGTGTATGCCGTGTACTGACTTCATAAGGCAGCTTCCTGATACCTGCTGTATGTGCTGTTATTTCACTTAAAACTTTATAATAATTTTATGGTGCTGTGTCTTATAAACACTTCAGATCTTAAGAATTGGCAACTAAGTATGCTATGATTTTATCCAGGAATTTGAAAATCACTTACAGTTTAGTTCAAACCAGTCTCTGCATAAACCCAAAGCTGTTAAGGCATTTTCCTAGTGAAATCATTTCTCCCAGTTAGGAGATGGAAGCTTGCTATCCAGGAAACAAATCCTTGGGAAACAGCTTTTTATACCGGGTCACAAACAATCATTACTGTACCTTGTACTAATGGATTCATAGGAAATTTTTTTTAAAGATATTTTTGTCCCTGTCCAGACTTAAAGTATAGATTTGTCGATATTCATCAAGGGAGTTAAACAAAATGTGAATTGTTTTTAAGATTTTTAAAAAAGTGACAAGTAAGATGATATATTACTTTAGTGTATGTAGTGTAGGCCAGGAAGAGTTGTGCTGCATGTATCCCTTTCTATCCTTTGCACTTCTGGTTGGAAGAGGTCTACTGTTTTTATCTAAATCCTTTCAAATACATTTCTCGCTATTTTTAGAGTAATCTTATCTTCAGAACGTTGGTACCATGATGGGTGAGTTGTTTTATGCCAGATTGAGAATTAATAAAAGCTTGAATGGTATACTGCAGAGCATAAAATGAGAACATTTACTATCAAAAAGCAAGAACTGAGGATGTAATAAAACGAGTACTTTCAATACAGTTGGTTTAAAATGGTCCAAGCTATTTGGAAATTATTTAGTAATTTACATCAAGACTTTTAATAATAATCATACTCTTGGTTCCAATAATTCCATCCCTTACAAATCAATTTTCAGGAAATCTTAAGTACAGAAATTTATGGATAACGATGTTCATCATGGCATTATTTATAATACTGAACAAATTGGAAGCTACCTAAATGTCCTGTAGTATAAGACGAGTTAAATAAATTGTGCTAAATCTATATAGGAGTGTTATATACCCACTGAAATTATACTTATGAATAATATTTGTAACATGCAAAAATTTAGTGCAACTTTAGGTTTTAAAAGGGAGCAGTATGTAAAGCTACAGTATAATCTCAAAAGAAAAAAATCATTAATGGTGAAATCTACACTGACATTGGTCATGGTCCAGTTTCTGTAATATACATAATTTGTTGTCAGAAACATTATTTTTAAAAATTCAGGTATTTGAGAAGAATTTGAAAACAAGAGACTTCCTTTCATCTTTCATAAAACATTTTCAGAAATAAAATAATTTGTCTTGGTGCTAAAAGCAGTTCCTTTATGTAAAAGTTAAAGGCTGTATAGCATCTTTGATTTTTGAGAAATAAGCAACTTCATGTTGAAACCTGCTTTTACTACTTTTCGAATTAGAAAAAGTTGTGGTTTAATTTTTTAAAGATGTTAATCACTATATGGAAATAGAGGGATTGAATACCCATTAAAGCAGAAGTTTGCCTTTTAAGTTTTATGTCTTGAGATACTGACTCAGAGACAGCGTTTTAATTCTCAAAAGTTACCAATTGTAATTCTTTTCTTCATACCTTACCACTTAAATGACCAAAAATAAAACCAAAACTTCATAATTTACATCTGGTATTACTAAAATGATTTGAATTTAGTAAGAACTAGTTACACTCGTTTTAAATTCATAAAAAGGAAATGTGGAATAAGTTAATGCATTTATAATCAAACTATGAAGACTTTGTGATTATGCAAAAATGACAAATAGAAATACAATTTTATTGTTCTGACGCTGACAAAATTACCTTGTTACAGCAATTATCAGTGTTTTGCTTTTTTAAATATTACTGACTTTTCAAGTCATTTGTCATGTTAAAGGAGGCCTTTATGTTTCTTCTATTTTATAGATATTTGAGATATTTGGACCTGTTGCACATCCATTTTATGTGTTACGGTTTAATTCTTCAGAGCACATTGAGAATAAAGGTATTAAAATAAAAGATACTATGTATTTTGCTCCATCAATGAAAGACTTCACTCAATATATATTCACAGAAAAACTTAAACAGTAAGTACTTGATTGACATGTTAGTGTTGTTTGCTTGTCTTATGTTTATATTTTAGGAATAATTCTTAGTGATGGTAGTTTCTTGTAGTTAAATGGTACGTATCTTCCAAAGAGTTCATTTATTTTCCTAGTAACATCTCTGAAAGCTACAATTTATTATGATATTCTACAGATAGAGATCATTTATATCATTTGGCCAAAATGACATGATCAACTAGTAAGAATACATTTGAGCCATAAAAATTTTCTGAATTCTAATCCATTGTTTTTTCCATTATATACTTTTATATACATACTCTTTCAGTATTAGTATTATCATTTAAAAAATTCTTTTCCAACTTAAGTAAAATTTTCTTTGGATTATAGTCATAGGCTTAACTATTTAATAAACTTTGTAATACTCAAGAAGAAAAAGAAAATGAGTAAATTTCAGATTGTGTATAAATTGCAAATTTATAGAAGAGAGAAGTAAAATATGTCTGTGAAAAGTTGTATATCAAACTGTGATAAATAGGGTTGACAACTTACAAACCAGTGCCCTTCATTTTGCCTGTAAATATGCTAAATGATGCCTGTGGCGTGTGGGTAGTAGTATTTCTGCATATTTATGCTCCCACTGGTTAATTGTATATTTTCCATGTGTTAATTGTTACCAGGTGTTAGCTGTAGAGCTACTTATATCAGTCAAACTTATATAATTTAATTTATATAAATCAATGACATATAGTTCAAATAGCATAGCTTTTTCTGTAAAAATAAGTTGAATACTTTGGAAAGATGTAATGAATATGAGGCACTAAAAAAATAATGTCCAATTAAGAGTGGAAGAAAAGACTGTGAAAGATTGGGGAATGCGAGAGGAATCCTGAATCCAAAAAGACTTTTCACTTCGTTTGACAGACAAGTCCTGTCTTTAGTTGGAAACTTGAAATTTAGGTGAAGCATTAAGGATGTGGTTTTTGCAGGAAATACAAAGGAACTTCAGTCAGGAAGTAGCCTTGGTGCTATGTCAAGTGTACTGGTCCCAGTTCTGTGGCATAAGAAGGTCTCTATACCACTTACATGTTAAATCAAGTCTCTGAATTTCATTTATTATTTCAGAGGTGAAAATTTTGTTCCTTGTAATTGATTAAATTCATGTTTAAGGATTCACATAGTTTGAGGAAACATTTTGCTTAAGTTGTTCTTCAGACTGCGTAAGGTCCACTGACAAGAAAGGTGAATTAAATAGATGATACAGTCATAAAGAGTCTAGTATGTTTTAAAATCATCACTTAAATAATTAACATTTTATTCTGCTTTGAATATTGGGATATCACTGGTGCTATGCCATATATTTAGCTTTTAACAGCATATTTTAGCTTAAAACAGATAAACTTGGGGCTGGCCCCGTGGCATGTGGTTAAGTTCAGTGCTCTCTGCTTCGGTGGACCAGGTTCATGGGTTTGGATCCTGGGCACAGACCTACACTACTTGTCAGCCATGCCATGGTGGCAACCCACATATAAAGCGGAGGAAGATTGGCACAGACATTAGCTCAGGGCTAATCTTCTTCAACAACAGCAGCAGCAAAAAAAACCCCCATGTAAACTGAAAAGTTTTCTGAAGGTGTTTATTAAATGGACTTTAAACAATAGGAGTAGTCTTTGTCTTTATGTGCAAGAATAAGAATTTTGTGCTGGAAAGCAGTAACAATAAACTAAAGAATGGAAAATTAGGCCTACCCTGCAGAAGCCCCACTTGACAAAGCCTCTTCTATTCTAGACTGCATTGTGGTGTCTGTTATGGGAACTCAGTGGAGTACTTTGCCTTTGAGATAGAGAAGTTCAGCTCCTCTCCCGCTTACCCACCTCTAGTAAGGCTATTTTAATCCTAGCCTCCCATGAACTTACTCTCTTGTTAAAAGAGCTTTTTGAAATGTTGCTTGATCTTTTCTTTAGTAGATTTTGATTTTCTGTGGTAAGTGCATTGCTAATTGGGGAACTTTTCCCATTTATGTCTTTAAACTCCAGGCTGTGGGCACTGCAGGCCATGAGATGGCATATAAGCAAAGAGAAGTACTGTAGCTATGTTAAATGCATAGGTGTAAGATGGTATTTGATGAGTAAAAGCTTTTTTTAAGTGGTGGAAAAATCATTGATAATGCCAATACACAATGTGAAAAGTTCTGAATCAAAATTTTGGAGCAAACTTAGTGATTTTCATATTGTGCCAGCCCATTGACATCTGTAAATGAATTTTTATGGATTAATTACTTTAATGAATGAATTCCTAAGAATCTCATTTATTTTTGAGATCTAGTTTAAAGCAGTGAGGACAACATCTACTCCTAATACTTTATAATATTTTAAAGTAGTTGAATAACAAGATATTGTCAAACTATGAAATAAAAAGATTAAAAAGATGAAGATTAAAAATGAGCTTTCAGAAATTATAATCATCCTTATAATAGATATATATAGTTTTGTTGATCATAGAGTATAAAACTTTGCACTAAAAGTAATTAATGTTTGTGATTATACTGTCCTCTTCCTCCCCAAACTAGGTAGGCTTCATTTTACTGTGTCTGCTTTAAGAGTCACTGCTGAGGGGCTGGCCCCGTGGCCAAGTGGTTAAGTTCGTGCACTCCGCTGCAGGCGGCCCAGTGTTTCATTGGTTCGAATCCTGGGCGCGGACATGGCACTGCTCATCAAACCACGCTGAGGCAGCGTCCCACATGCGACAACTAGAAGGACCCACAATGAAGAATATACAACTGTGTACTGGGGGGCTTTGGGGAGAAAAAGGAAAAAAAAATAAAAATCTTTAAAAAAAAAAAAGAATCACTGTTGAGTAAGCCTTTGTTACTCATGGAGTGCCATTGATATTCCTCAGGTAAATCGAGGAAAAAGAATTTCATGTTGTTATCTCTGCCATTAAAACTGTGAAATCTTGGATAGAGAGTGCTTCATGTTCGTTTCTGTGTCCTTAGCACCTGGACCAGTGTCTGACCTATAGTTGGTGTAAAATAAGTATTTATTGAAGTAAGCTTTATGAATGAGCTCAGGTGTCAGGAAAGTGTCAGTCAAAGTTATAGCATCTGGAGATGCTTATGAACTGCAAAACCACTTTCCTCTGCATACCACAGCCTTGGCTTCTTGTTCTCATTCCCCGGTCCTAATATTTATGTATGTCCAAATGTTGTGGTTTTGTAATGAGCTTCTCACATCTTCTGAAACAAGGTAAAGGACATATAAATGGTCGTTTACTTTTTACTCTTACTTTCATGTGTATTGCAAAATTAAGGGTTGAGCTCATGTCTTCTACTTTACTGTTTTCCATACTAGTAAGTTATAAATGCTTACCAGAATCTTAATAAGTACCTTTGATGTTTTTCTTCTTTCTAGGGATAGGGGATCAGATGCGTCATGGAAGAATGATCAGGAGCCACCACCAGAAGTAAGTGTAAATCTTTTTACACAAAATTTTAGAAAGTAAGGCAGGACTTAATCTTATAAATTCATCATTCTTGACCTTAAGGCGTCCTTAGTGCTACTCGGCAGTCACACTGTCTTCTGCAAGCCCATGCACTCTCCTTCTCCCAAATGACTGTTTCCTATCTCTCAGTGAGAGGTTTTGATTGATCATTTTAGAAAGAAAATATTTTCACTCACACTTCAATAATTATCAGCTTATCATTTTCCTGTAATTTCCTATTTTTTAAAATCAGTTTTGTTGATACCTAGTAAAGGCAGAATTGTCATTATTTTAAAAGATTTTATTCTTCAGTTTGGTTAAGTTCATGTGGAACATGAAGACATTTATTAATGGTGCTTTTAATAAGCTGCCTTTCTTTTGGAGGTTCAAAATCACTAGAATCTACCCACTTCTCCATTTTTTACAGTGTGATTACCTTCCTAAAAAGAGAGTTCTTGATTTTCCTTCTTGAATCCATGTCCGCAAGACTAGTTTCATGTCCCAAAGTAGCTTGATGCACAGTCTTTCTAGAGATATGGAATAGTCAGGAATAATCTGTATTATTCTTGTTAATACCTAAAAGTTAAATTAAAAATTTGGTTTATTTTTGGTTTAACTTTCTGTGGAAATGTTTAAGCATGTTTTCTTTTTTTGTAAGTTATTGAAATATAAATCACAATGAGTGTATACATTTCTTGAGAATAGAATGAATTTATACAATATAAAAGAAAAAATAGATGTTTTAGATGTTCTTAAGCAATGCTGAAGATTTGTGGTCTGTGTTAATTTCTAATTTTGCTGAGGCATGAATCAGAGAATGCCCACTCAGAGAGTCCCTTAACCAGTGAGTGATCCTAGTTTAGTTCCACATTGCTATGGGATTATGTTTTCTGGTTTATGTCATTGTATTGCGTGTGTTTTCCATTAAGGCCCTTAAGATTCACTTAATGTTCTTGGTTATGTTTAGGGCATCTTATTACTGAAATTATGTGTTTTTAAACTATTTGAGAATTCACAAAGGTCTTGAAACGTATTTCTTGCGAAATGTAAATATTATGGTACATTCCTGTTGTTTCAGACCTAAGCATTGAAGTTGCTAGTTATGGTAAAGTTAATTGCTTAAAATTGGTTTGATTAGGTTAATTATAAAAATTAAATCTCAGCATACCTCATGAGGTTTGTTTTTTTCTAAGTAGATGACTGAATGTCCCTTATTTCCATAATATAGAAAACTCTGAGATTCACAAGTTTATTTTATGATGATGAAATTTTGTAGTATAGAATTACTGCCTGGTACTAATCATAGATTAGAGTTTGGAATTTTGGGGTTTAAACTTTAAAAGAAATCATACTGTGAAAATAGGAAATGTTGAACTTGCATAAAGGAGCTAAAAATTACTTACAGAGAATGCATCTTATTCATCTTCATATCTGTTTCTAACATGAATATGTAATTTGTGGTTGAATAAATGTGTTTGATGAATGCAAATTTAAATTAATTTGTGTACAAGAAAAATGTGAATTTTTCTCTGATTTTGGGAGGTGATAGCAAAATATTGCCAAAGTAGTCTCTCAAAATAAACTGTTGCCAATTAAAATCCTTTAATACCTCCCTCCTGCTCTTAGGATGATGCCCAGTTATTTAAGATAACACAATAAGGTTTTTATTCTCCGGTTTATCATCTCTGATTTCCCTATATAAGAAGGTTTCACTTTGCCTTACAGAACCATTTTCAATTCTTGAATATGCTGTGCCTCTGCACATATTCCCACTCTTTGAAAATTTTCTTTCCCGTCTTTTTGCTGCTAACTAGTCATTAGAGATTCTCCTTGGGTTACCCGTACCAACAAGTTTTCCTTGCCCATTTTTCTTTCTTCAGCCCTACACTTCCATAGCACTAAGTTCATTGGTTTGTCTATTTTGTTATTTGAATGAACAATTTCAGAGAACGGAATGTTTTCCATCTAATCCTAATACTTTCTAATGTCTAGCAGATACCAGATTTAACATGAGCTTAAAAACCTTAGCACGCTAAAATCATTAATAAAAGAACATGTGCTTGAAAGTACTAAAATTAATTGATGTTTTTGAATTTGATTATAGATTCTGAGGTGTATGGACTCTTGGTTCATGGAAGATTTGATCTAGCATATATTTCAGCAAGTCCATACTGAAAATCCCATACAAAAACTTTTCATAGACATTTCTTCCTTTTAAATGTGCACACATGCATGCACAGTGAGCCTGCTTTCATATATTTTTTAATAAAACGTAATATCTTTTTCTGATATTAATAGAATAATAAAATGCCTGAGAGCCAGTCCTGGTGGTCTAGTGGTTGCTATTCTGTGCTCTGACTGCTGCGGCCAGGGTTTGTTTACAGGTCAGGGAAACACACTACCAGTCTATCTGTCGTCATACTGTCTGTTGGTTGTCATCCTGTGGCACTGAAAGCTGTGCCACTGGTATTTCAAATACCAGCAGGGTGATCCATGGTGGACAGGTTTCAGTGGAGCTTCCAGACTAAGACAGACTAGGAGGTAGGACCTGGCCACCCACTTACAAAAAACTTGGCCATGAAAACCCTGTGAATAGTAGTGGAGCATTGTCTGATATAGCACTGAAAAGTGAGAAAGATCAGGCGGGGTTCCAGTCTGCTGTCTACAGGGTCACTAGGAATCGACTTATGGCACTAACAACGGAAAATTCCTGAATTTTAAGAAATCATAGAAGTCATAATATATAGCTCATAAGTCTTGTTTTTTGGTGGGCTATAACAGGGAATCTCAATTCTTAGTTATGTTTGACTCTCCCTCTTGTAATTTAAAATGATTTCCTCTTGGAAGTTGGGTCATGCATGGATCTGCTTATCAAAACCTTTTCCTGCCGTCCTATCTAAATAGCATCCCCCATGATTTTCTCCCCCCTTACTTTGTCTTAGTATGTATTTACAACTCTTAGTATACCTGACGTTATATTATTAAAAGAATTAGTATCTGTAAAGTGTTTAGAACAGGCCTCGCATATAATGGGTATGTGTACATTTTTGAATGAGTGAAAGGTATAACATTATCTTGTATTTTTATATTAGATCTGATAATTTATGATATTTGCTTATTCCTAACTACTCCTTTCTTTAGCATCATTGACAGTGGCACTATGATGAATCTTGATTTTAAGCTGGAAGTCAGACTTCTAGCTAGGGAATACCCATATCTGAAGTTTGCTAAAGATTGGCATTTTAAAGTTACCTATCTGAAACTTTCTAGGAATTTTAAGAAACAAAAAATCCTTGAGTACTCATCTTGATTACTGACTTCTGTTAATTCAGAGTTATTAGGCATTCATCAAAAACTATTTTTCTCTTATGTAGTTAATTTGAATATTACTGGAGAATATTAAGTATTGAAAAGAGTAGTTTTCTTTCAGGGTCGGTATTCAATAATAAGCTTATTCTACTTACCTCCAAGTATATACTGTTGAATTGGTAAATCCATGTGACATAAGTCTCTCTTTTTTTCCTATAAGGCCTTAGATTTCAGTGATGATGAAAAGGAAAAAGAGGCCAAACAGAGGAAAAAATCTCAGATTCAAGGCCGGAAAAAATTCAAATCTGAATTTAATGAATCAAGTAAGTAAATGCATTATCTTGTAATTTTTTAAAATCATTATTTACATTTATGTAAGTTCATCAGCAATAAAACTGAAGGAAGCATCTGGGCTCTCTTTTTACCTCCTGGCATGCAGCTAGCATTGGAGGCATTACACAGCATGGGATGTGGTGGGAGAGAGTCACAAGGAATATTCAGTGGTAGTTTTTCAAGCTTCAGAATATAAAAATGGCTTCTGGGGTAAAAGGCAAATTAAGCCTTGTTAGAGTCATTTGTGCTTATCATTTGTGCTTTTTCCTTAAGAAACCTGTTTACTTCCATGAATAAATCAAATGATTAGATTTAATCTAATCATTTAATTAGATTAGAATTAAATGATATGATACTTAATACCTAAATCAAGGTATTTTATTTTTTAACATGCATTCCTTTTTATTATATCTTTCCTGTTTTCTTTTTCCTTTTTTAAAACTAAACTTTTTCTAGATACACATGCAATTGTAGGAAATAATACAGAGAGATCCTGTATGCTCATTACCCGGTTTCCTGCAATGGCAACATCTTGCAAAACTATACAGTACAATAGCACAGCCAGGATACTGACATTGATACAATCAAGACACAGAACCTGTCCATCACAGAAAAGATCCCTCATGTTGCCTTTCTATAGTCACTCCCATCCCCTCCCCCCACCTCCTCCTCAACTCCTGGCAACCACTACTCTGTTCTCCATTTTTGTGATATATTTTGTCGTGTCAAGAATGGTTATATAAATGGAGTCATACAACATGTTATCATCAGCTTTGGCTTTGTCACTGAGCATGATTTTCTAGAGATTCATCCAGATTCTTGTGTGTGTCAAGTTTGTTTCTTTTCGTTCCAGAGTGGTAGTCCATGGTTTGAATGATATCACAGGTTAACTATTTGTGTGCTGAAGGACATCTGGGTTGTTAACAGGTTTGGTTATAGAAATAAAGTTGCTGTATACATTTGTGTACAGGTTTTTGTGTGAACACAGATTTTCATTTCTCTGGGAAAAATGGATTCTATGATAGTTAATATGTTTAATTTCTTAAGAAACGGCCATCATGTTTTTCACTGTGGCTGTGCCACTTTGTGTTCCCATCACCAATGTGTGAGCGACTCAGTTTCTCTGCATTCTCACTAGCATTTGGTGTTTTCACTATTTTTTATTCTAATAGTTGTGTAGTGCTATCTAATTGTGATTTTTTTAGAGATAATTTTTTTTTTAAAGATTGGCACCTGAGCTAACATCTGTTGCCAGTCTTCTTTTTTTTTCCTCCTTCTTCTCCCCAAAGCCCCCCGATACATAGTTGTAGATTGTAGTTGTAGGTCCATCTGGCTGTGCTGTGTGGGATGCCGCCTCAGCATGGACTGATGTGCCCTGCCATGTCCGCGCCCAGGATCCAAACTGCTGAAACCCTGGGCCACTGAAGCAGAGCCCGTGAACTCAACTACTCGGCCACAGAGCCGGCCCCATCTAATTGTGATTTTAACTTGCATTTTCCTAATGGCTAATGATATTGAAAATCTTCCCGTGTGCTCATTTGCTGTCAGTGATATATTTCTTTGTCTTTTGCCCATTTTCTAATTGTATTTCTGTTTTTTTTTACTCTTGAGTTATGAGAGTTTGTACATAGTTTCTTCTAGTCTGTCACTTTATGTTTTCATTCTCCTAAGAGGTCTGTTTGAGAGCAAAAGTTTTTAATTTTGGTGAAGCCCAAATCATCAGTTTTCCTTTTATGGAGTCTGAGAATTTCTTGCCAGACCTATATCCCAAAGATTTTCTCATTTTTTTTCCCTAAAAGTTTTAAAAATTATTTTAGCTCTTCTAATTCCTTTGTCATTCCACTTGAGTTTTGGAATAGTCTTCTCTAAAATTCTTGCTGGTTTGTTTTTTTTGTGAGCAAGATTGGCCCTGAGCTAAAGTCTGTTGCCAATCCTCCTCTTTTTGCTTGAGGAAGACTAGCTGAGCTAACATCTGTGCCAGCCTTCCTCTACGTTATATGGGATGCCACCACAGTGTTGCTTGAGGAGTGGTGCTAGGTCCACGCCTGGGATCTGAACCTGCAAACCCTGAGCCACCAAAGCAGAACATGCGAACTTAA